>NC_058411.1:16590759-16758210 GCF_002201575.2 Neomonachus schauinslandi
AAGAAGAAGAAGAAGAAGAAGAAGAAGAAGAAGAAGAAGAAGAAGAAAGAAGAAGAAGAGAAGGAGAAAGAGGAAGAGGAAGGAGAAGAGAGAGGGGGGGGGGGGGGGGAGAAGAAGAAAATGAAAGAAGGTTCTATTTCAATTATTTCAATTAGACCAAAATCTAAGGCTTATTGGTAGAAAATCTTCATTTATTTTATTTAATAACATTTACTAAACTCAACAAAGGGGCAAGTACTGTGAAGAAACAAGAGGTATAATAATAAGTGATAGTTCATCTCTCAAAGCTAGTCTAGTTTAGGAAGAGGACTAAACTAATGATAATGTTGATATGTTCTCAGAAAGTTGTATGGAAGTTTGCTTAAAAGATGGGAAGGCATTATTTATTAACACAGTTTATTGTTTTAAAAGCTATTGTGTGCCCAGTATTAAAAGGGATTCTAGAAATATAAATATAATAATATCAAGTGATGATGATGATGATGATGATGATGATGATGATGATGATGATAACAGTAGTTACAACAATGGTTAACTTTTAGTTCATCTGAAGGGGAGCAGCAACACTAGGGAGGCCAGTTAGAGAAATGGTGAGCTTCAGTATGTTGAATATGAAGTATTTGTGGGACATAAATAAGGGAAGAAGGCAAAACAGTTATTGGATGAAAAAGCCAGATTTCAAGGGGACCATCAGGGCTCAATCTTTAGATAAGCTCTTACAGCTAACATATTTAGAATAAAGCATAGTGGATCCAATGAGAGAACCCTGGATAAGACCTACCTTTAGGAGTTTCATAAAGAAGGCCAGGAAGGAATAGTCAGAAAAGTAAAAAAGAATGTAAGAAAGCTTTAATGACGGCCAAGTAATCAAAAAGAAGCATTAGAGAACCAGGCCATATGTCCAGTAAGGACTGAAATTTATCAATTGAATTTCACAGTAAGGACATTATAGGCAATATCTGCCAAAACAATTTCAATAGAGTAGAGGAAGAAACTATAAGGCAATGAGCCATAAAAGGAAATAAGAAGCAAAGAATCAGGAAGTGCTAGTGAAGACTTAACTTTTTAAAATCCCATCTGAGCAAGGAAGGAGGGTGATGAAGCAGTATCGTATTACAGGGAAGCATGTGTGGTGAGTGTTCTTAAAGTTTGAGAACATATTTAAGGTGAAGAAAAGAAGTCACTAACAAGTACAGATGATATTATGGGTAAGTACAACGGGAAATGGAATAATGACAGTAGCAATAATTACAAATGGAATTAACAACAAAAGAATACACCTCAACCTGTTAGGCTAGAAGAAAGGGAGGGAGAATACATTTAGAAAACTTCAAACTGGAGGATGGTCAAAAATAAAAAGAATTCATGCTTTATAAGGCCTTAAATTAATCTAAGTTGGTTGCATACATTTGCTGAGAATGTATGAAGAAGAATGAATGAAGATACAATACAAATTTGTATATATATATATATATATATATATATATATATATATATATATATGATTATATATGTGTATAAATATTAGCCATGAGCTCATACACCTAGAAAAATCAGGATTTAGGAGTAAAAGAGAGAGAGAGACAATATTTTGATGAGATACTTTAGCATCTGAACTGAGCCATATTTAAACTCAGTTGAACACCTAAATCCTGTCATTTGAAGTCAATACATTTTTGTACTCTGTAGTCTAAGATTGACAAATAAACTTTTGCTTGAATAATTTGAGCCTGGTTTCTGTTCTTACAACTAAAAGCGTCACTACTTGTTCAAGGCTGAGTAAGAAAATATGTTAGGGCAGGAGAGGGATGACAGATTAAAGAAAAATGCATCATGCAAAGGAGAAGTTCTACAGAACTCAGAGCGGGTGAGGTGAGGGTAAGAATGTGATAGTGTCAGAATGATAAAACACTATGGTAGAGATGTAGTACTGGAATTCTAACGTGAAGCTTTTCTCAAAGATCATGCTCAGTTCTGGAGTGGAACACTGGCATGGAGAAATTTAAGGAATTGTATGGTTAGAGTGATGAGTGGATTATTCTCAAGCAAGATGGGCTTCCACAGAATATGACAATATTAAGACCAGTTATAAGTACTCAGATCTGACTTTAAATCTTGTCTTTTTTACAGGTTATGTTACTTAATTTATCCGATACTTAGTTTCCTCATACATAAAATGAGGATAAATAGAATACCCACTTCATAAAGTTCTATAAGGATTAACAAAATCATCCCAGAACACAGAATATCGTGGTTACACTTAGCTTATCATTCAACATTTAAAATGATGTCTTAAAGAATTCAGAGTCAAGTAACTATATGTTTCATGGGTATGGGAGAATCCATTAAAATTTGCCTCCGGACATGGCAGCGGCCACTGCGCAGACCGCAAATCAGACTTCCCTTGCTCCCCGCCTTGCTCCCGCCTCCCCTGCAACCATGTTTGACAAACCCGATATGGCTGAGATCGAGAAATCTGCTAAGTCAAAATTGAAGACAGAAACACAAGAGAAAAATCCAATGCCTTCAAAAGAAGCAATTGAACAGGTGAAGCAAGCTGGGGAATTGTAATGAGGTGTGTGCCCCCAATAGGCACCCTGCATTCCACAAGCATTGCCTTCTTATTTTACTTCTTTTAACTGTTTAACTTTGTAAGATGCAAAGAGGTTGGACCGAGTTTAAATGACTGTGCTGCTCCTTTTCACATCAAAACATCGAGAACTACTGAAGAGGAAAGCCACACTTGCCTCTCCCATTTACCTATCTGGCTGGCGGAGAAGGAAAAGAACTTGCATGTTGGTGAAGAAAAAAGCTGGGTGGGACGACAGTGAAATCTAGAGTAAAAATCAAGCGGGTCCAAGGTATTCTGCAGGCTGTAAAATGCAGTTTAATCAGAGTGCCATTTTTTGTTCAAATGATTTTAATTACTGGGCTGCACAATTGTTGAAATATGCAAATAAAAAGTGTTAAAACCTGAAAAAAAGATAAGCCTTTGGAAGTTGGTAATAATACCAATATTAATAGTATCAAAATGACGAGAAAAACAAGAATAACTTCTGTATTTAAAGAGTAACTGTTTAGGGGTCCATTCAAAATGGTAGAATACATCCATTCATTTAGTCATTAATTTATTCATTTATTAACTTAATGTTATTTAAAGTCTACAAAGTGCTGGTCACTATTCTGGAATGCCTTAGAGAGGGCTATAAAAAAATTAAGCAAGATAAGAAGGTTAGAGAAAATAAGAAAAACAGCGAGATAAAGACGTAGCTTTAGAGAAAAGTGACATTCCAGACTTTGGAAGTAATTGAGTTCTTTCCATCTTGTCAAAGAGGTCATTGCTGGTAAAGTAACATTTATTCCTTTATTCAGAAAACATTTCAAACATTTTGACTATAAAGAATGGCACACTGCACCTAAAATACAAAAATGGATGGTCTAAAGTAGGATGGTAGGCTGTCCATGAATCTTTGTGTGGTCTGAGGTTCAGAGTCCTCAGTACAAACTCTCCTGTATCCTGCTCATGCATGTTCTCCAGCAGAAGATCCTTTGGTGTATATGAAGATAGAGGACTTGGTCCTTAAGTAGGTTCCTTCTACAGCTAGGTCAAAGCCTGACTCTGTCAAGGAACTTAGCTATAAAATATAAAGGTTACAAATTAGTATGCAAAAATGCAGAGTGGTGTTTGCTACTTATTTCTACAAATCTTCAAGTGTCCTTAGTGTCCTTCTAGTGTCTTGTTTAGAAATAAACTATCACAGAATATTGTCGAGTCAAATTATTGTGTGAACATATTTCTTCTCTTTTCTTTTTCTCTAACCGGCTGTTTTGGCTGTTGAATATTATGAAGCTAAGGGCAGAAAAATTCAATAATTATTTTTTAAAAGTATGTTGCTTTTTATTTTTATTTGTAACTGTGGAGTTGGTTTTCTTACAATCATTTCATGACCTACCTTTGCTTTTCTTTAAATTTTAACATATACAAAATTATTTTGGCATCTCCAGAAAACTTATAGAATCTGACATACATTTATTTTTTTTTACTTTATAATGGGCTTTTTTATTGAACAGTATATCATATCATTTACATTTTTACATGATATCACTATAGAATCTGACATGTATTTAAAAAAAATTAATCTAGGGCGCCTGGGTGACTCAGCCTGTTAAGTGTTTGACTCTTGATTTCAGGTCATGAACTCAGGGTTGTGAGATTGAGCCTCATATCAGGCTCCATGCTCAGCAGGGAGTCTGCCTGGAATTCTCTCTCTTCCTTCCTCTCTGCCCTTCCCTCCTCAAATAAATAAATAAATCTTTTAAAAATTAAAAAAAAAAACTTAAAATGTCTGGTATGGAACAAAATAACTAACACAATTAGTTTTTCAATAATAAAACAACATTCTGCAAAAATATTCTAGATAAACATTGACAAGTCACTGATACTTATATTCTTGGCTCTCTCAATGTAAGTTTTTAAGTAACTAGTTTTTTCTCCCACAGTTATGATGATGACTTCAAAATTGATCATTCAATCAAAAATTGAAATATTTAAAAAATAAAGTTGTAATTTCCAAACTAAAACTGTTTCTCTTCCAGATTTCACTTTCTACATTACTCACACTAGAAACTTGAATGATAGACAGTTTGATTTCTGTTCTTTCTACCCCTCTCCATGAAACCATTCACTAAACTATGATATTAACTACTGCATATTTTTTTCAGATTGATTCTTTCATCTCTAAACACTGATCTAAGTGATCATTATTATGTGACTTCTAGTGTCCTTCAACAACCACCTGAGATCCCATGCCTGAGTTTCTCTAACTTACAATTTATTCACTCTGCTGTCACTAAAGGCATTTTGTGAAAGCAGGTCTTATGACAGATTTTTGCTAAAAAGTCTGGACGGTGCCCAGTTGCCACAGAATTAAGCAAATTTGTTTCATCACTTGCATTAATTCAATTTTATTTTCGGTAGCTGGTTCTGGAGACAAGTTCAAAAAATGAGAAAGTGGAGTGGAAGGTTATCTGTGAAAATGTGAAAATACACATCCAAGTGAAATCTTATACTAGAGGCATTGTATGATTTTTTTTGTTTTTTGGTCACCTCAAAACAGTCACAATAGGAGTAGAAAACAATAAGATAGAGAGTAAAAGAAGTGATGTGTACAGAGGAAACAATAAAGTATTGACAAGACAATAATGGTGAAGGAGAGAAAAATGAGGTGACCCAAAGCCCAGCTCACATCATCAAGGCTGAGAAGAGGACAGCAAGAGTGAAAGCCTCCAGAGATTGCAGAATCATTGAGTAGAGAGAACAAATTAGATGATTCTAAAAATATATGAGTCATCCTAAGACCAAGCCAAAATAAGACAGGTATTGAGAGAGATCAAGCAGAAGAATGGGAGGCTGGTGGGGATTTGGGCACCAATATTTTTGACCATTATGGGTGTGTCTTTGGTTATTATCTTCCAAGCAGCGATGCCAAAGATATTGAGAGGGATGTGGGTGGAAAATAGATATAAATATTCATTACCATACATCTGTATCCAAATAATGATAAAATGCAAGTCATAGAAAATTATATTTCAGGGCGCCTGGGTGGCTCAGTTGGTTAAGCGACTGCCGTCGGCTCAGGTCATGATCCTGGAGTCCCAGGATCCAGTCCCTCATCGGGCTCTCTGCTCGGCAGGGAGTCTGCTTCTCCCTCTGACCCTCTCCCCTCTCATGTGCTCTCTTCCTCATTCTCTCTCTCAAATAAATAAATAAATAAAATCTTTAAAAAAAAAAGAAATGATGTTCAACATCATTTATTATTAGGGAAATGCAAACCAAAACTATAGTGAGATAGCACTTCACATCACACTACTTAGGATGGCTATTATTTAAATAAGAAGAAGAAGAACAAATGTTGGTCAGGTTATGGAAAAACTGGAACCCTTGTACTCACTATTCTCACTATTGGTGAGAATGTAGAATGGTTTAGCTGCAGTGGAAAGAAATATGGAGGGTTCTCAAAAAATTAGAAATAGAAATAATATGATCTGGTGATCCCATTTCTGGGTACAATCCAAAAGAACTGGAATCAGGATATTGAAGAGATATAAGCACTCACATGTTCACTGCGACATTACTTATAGTAGCCAAGTTATGAGAACAAGCTAAAAGTCCACTGATGGGTGAATGGATAAAGAAAATGTGGTATATAATACAAAAGAATATCCTTCTGTCTTAAAAAAAAAATGAAAATCCTTTAATTTGTGAGCATATGGATGAACATGGAGGACATTTTTTAAGTAAAATAAGCCAGTCACAAAGGACAAATATTGTAAGATTCCATCTACATGATGTCTCTAAAATTGTGAAACTCATAGAAGCAGAGAATATGTTATTGCAAGGGACTGGGGAGAGTAAAGAAAAATTGTTGTTTATTGGGTTTAAAGTTTTAGTTATGCTAGATGAGTAAGGTCTAGATATATGCTGTACATCATAGTGCGTATACTTGACAACATGGTATCATACACTTCAAAATTTATTAAGAGGGAAGATCTCATGTTATGTGTACTTACCACAAAAAAAAATAAAAATAAAAAAAAAATAAAGGGAAACAAGGAAACTCTGGGAGATGTTGGATGCATCTATTACCTTAATTGTGGTGATGGTTTCATAGATGTTTGCATATGTCCAAACTCATCAAACTGAACACACAAAATATGTGCCATTATACTCAATTGTATACCAATATATCAATTTGTATATCAATTATACATCAAGAAAGCTATTTAAAAGAGTAAAATATTCTGTTAAAAAGAAAAATGTTTCATTGAGATGCATTTTCTTTCTTTTTTCAGTATCTACTGTATGTACAGCTATAAATCCACAGCTTCCAAACCCTCAATGTTAAGATAAAGGCACTGAGGTCATCAACAGCTTCACTGATCTAATTTTAACAAGTCTTAAAGTCACTTTAACTTGTCAAAATGTTTTAATGACAAAAACTACATTTCCCAATAAATAAAGTGTTACATTGTTTTGGTTTTTTAATAGTCTACATATAAAAGGACCCCACTCTGGTGTAAATTATAAGCTAAAAGGAAAATAAGAAGATACATGTGTAATGTGAAAGGAAGAAAGAAGAAAGAAGAAAGAAAGAAAGAAAGAAAGAAAGAAAGAAAGAAAGAAAGAAAGAAAGAAAGAAAGAAAGAAAGAGAGAGGGAGGGAGGAAAGAAGGAAGGGAGGAAGAGTAAGAGAGAAAGGAAAAGGACGGAAGGGGGAGGAAGGAGGGGAGAAAAGAAAGGAGAGAAAGAAAAACAGAATAAATTGAGTTGTGATGCAAATTTTCATCAGATAAGTGTTCAAAATTTTAGAAAAGAGAAAAAATCACCTTGTCCCAGAGGAGTTAAAAGTTGTTAAAAAAAAGACTGGCCTAAGATTGAACTTTTGAAGATAGAGATCACAGCTATAATCCATAACCTCAAAATCTCAACTTTTAAGAAACTTTTCTTTAATAACATTTTTATATCACAATTAGAGGTATAAAATGAAAAATTAGAAACAACATTCCAAACATCACTGACTTCTTCTTACCAATAATGGAGGCCAGAAGATAATAAAAAGAGATATTTAAAGTACTAACAAGATACTTGGTAAAGCAAATAAAGAGATGAAAAAATATCTATAAGAAGCAATGTCTGACTTCACATCTACAATAAGAGATTTAATAATAAAATACAGTCATATCAGTCTAGAATTTAGTATCCAGCTAGAATATCATTCTAGAACGGAAGTAAAATTAACACAGTCTTCATACATATCAACAATGAGTTTATGACTCATAAAATTTTGTTGAAAAATGTTCACAGAATCCTATGGAAATGCAACAAAGAAAAAGAGCTGGATGTAAGTAACAACAGTGAGAGTATCATTTCTAGGTAACAGTACATTAGACAATTCAGAAAAACATTACTGTTGATGTAACTACAGATCTTTCTTGACTTACCATGGGGCTGCGTCCCAATAAAAGCACTGTAAGTTGAAAATATCATTAAGTCGAAAATGCCTTTAATACATCCAACCTACTGAACATCACAACTTAACCTAGGCAAACTTAAGCATGCTCAGAACACTTATGTTAGCCTACAGTTGGGCAAAATCATCTAACACAAGGCTTATTTTATAATAAAGTGTTGGATATCTCATGTAACTTATTAAATACTGTACTGAAAGGGAAAAACAGAATGGTCATAGGGGTACAGAATAGTTGTCTGTATATTGGTTGCTTACTCTCATGGTCATGTGGCTGACTGGGAGCTGAGGCTCACTGCCAGTGCCCAGCATCATGAGAGAGGATAATACTGCATATTGCCCACTATCCCAAGAAAAGATTAAATTTTGAAGTAAGTTTTATACCGAATGCATGTCACTTTCACAACATCATAAAGTCAAATAATGGTGAGTCAAATCATTAAAAGTTGGAGACTGTAATAAATTGGGGCATATATATAGGAAATATTTGGATGAATGCATCAGAGATCTAATAAACCAACTAAGATTTATAGGGACATTTTTTTTAAGGATCATCTAAGCCTTATTATACACAAATTCCTCCAGAAAACTAGAGAGGGAAGTCTCTTCAAATTTGTGTGAGTTTAGCATTATATTGAAATTAGTATTTCACAAGCACAATATAAAATCCTAAAATGCTAAGTAATAGTAAACAAAATTCATAATGGTAACAAAACACTTAAAGATTTAAAAAAAAATGTTGCCAATGCAGAAAAGCATTCAATAAAATTTAATATCCATTTATAATTTTGTAAGTTGTAATACAAGGAAATATTTTAACATGATAAAGATAACCAAAACAATATGGCAAACATTATATTATTGGTAAAATATTAGAAATATTTGCATTAAAGTCAGGAAGAAACCAATTTTCTACTATATGAACATTATATATGAAATTATATCCAGTGAGGTATGAAAGGAAAAAAGAAAAGAAAAGAAAAAACAAGTAAGGAATATTACAAATGAATAGGAAGAAACAGTCTTGCTAGCATTTGTAGAAGACAAGATTAATGACATTGAACATCCATGAGCACTTACAGACAAAATATGACTAATAATACAGTTGAGCAAGGTTGTTGGTTCCAAGATCAATATATAAAAACAAACTGAATTAAAACAAATTAGAAAAGGTGATTTAAAGTAGCCTCTTTTTTGGGGCACCTGGGTGGTTCAGTTGGTTAAGTGTCTGACTCTTGATTTCAACCCAGGTCATGATCTCAGGATTGTGAAATCGCACCCTGTGTCAGGCTCCACATTGGACATGGAGCCTACTTAGGATTCTCTCTCTCTCTCTCTCCCTTTGCCCCCCCCCCCAACCTCTCCCCTCACACACACTATCTCTCTCTCTCAAACAATAAAAATAATAAAAAAAGATAGTCTCTTTTCACAATGAGGAAACATGTATACATTAGTTAGTAATAAATAACAGAAGAATTACAGGTATTCTCTCAAAAAAAGATAGTGTTATATAAGGTAATCAATGAATACCATTGTGTTTATGGATGAAAATAATCAACTTTACAAAGATAATGGTTTTCTCCAAATCAACATATGAATTTAATGTGATTCCAATTAATATTCCAACCAGGGTTTGTTAAAGCACTTGAGTTGATTCTAAAATCCAAGTAGCAAAATAAAGAGCTAAGGCCACTAAAGACCATTTAGAAAAAAATAAGGGCATGACACATAATCTACCAGAACTCAAGGTCTATTATGATATATGATGCTTAAAATAGCATAGCACTGTTGGGAATAGACAGATAGTGAAATAGAATAAAGAATCCAAAAATAGAAGCAAGTATATATCAGATATTATGTATGTAGATGTATGAACAGGTGCTGATACACTAAATATATATACACAAACAGCTAACATAAGCATGGATGAATCAGTACGTGATGTATGGAGTAATGTCAGCCAAATGGCAAACTAAGAGATTCCCCATTCATATACCCCTTCAGCAAAAAGAATGTGGCAGTCATCCATGGTCAAAAGTGCCTTTGTGGGATCCAGGTAGGAGATTTGTAGTTCAGGTAGGACTTGGCTACAGTCCTGTTTGGCCTTGGTCCTGTCACCAGCACCGTATGTGAAGGGACCTGAGGAAAGTCACGTCCATACATGCCTCAAGTAATAGATCTTGTTCCTGGCTGCGGACATTGAAGTGGCCTGTAACTCAACTGCAGTCCCTCTTTAAGCACACCCATCTCAGTTCAATTGTAGATTATGATAGGGCTCTGTAACTGGGCTGCTGCCCCTCCCAGCCACAGTCCATTTGCAGTCCTGTCAGCACAAGATCCTATCTGCATACCCAGAGATTCTGAAAGGGCACTGTACTTGGCTCCACCCCCTCCCAGCCATGGGTAATGGGCTCCTCCTTCTTCCTCAGGGACTTGGTGGGAGACATTCTTTTCTGTGCCTCCAGAGCCAGGTAGGCAGACCTCAGTCTTGGTTGTGGACCCTGAAGCAGTGCTTGGACTCATGCTTGGACCCAGTCCCAGCCCTTCTCAGCCACCACCTGGGGCAGTTCCTCCCACCTTGGGACTCACCCAGTGACCTGGCAGGGCCCCTCCCAGGGACCTTGTGGGAGCCTCACCCATCCATGCACCTGATAATAGGTTCACTGTCTGAGTACCTCCTTTTGGACCTTGAAGTGGACCCTTGTCCCAGTGCCACCCTACTGACCAAAGTCCTGGAGGCAGTCCCATCCCCCACAGAGACCAGACAGGACCCACACCTGCCTAAGTACCTGGTCACAAGCTTTCCAACTGCAGACTCCACTGTAGATCCAGCAACAACATTGCAACCTGGCTTCAACCTAGCGTGACTGATTCCAGAGGTATGAGGGATCTAGTGTACAGAGTGGTGAGTATAGTTAATGGTTATATTGTATACTTAAAAGTTGCTAAGAAAGTAGACCTTAAATGTTCTCACCACACACGTACAAAAGGTAAATATGTGAACTAATGAATCTGTTAACTGACCTTATGGTGGTAATCATTTCGCAATATATACATACACCAAAGTAACATGTTGCACACCTTAAACTTACATAATGCTATATGTCAGAATTATTGCAAGAAAGCTGGGAAAACAAAATGTGATGCATGGGAAATTGTTTATCCGCTAGATAAAATGTCAGTTTTTACTCATGATAAATGTCAAATTAAATAAAGACATAAATGTGAAAAGAAAAAAAGATAAATTTGCATAGGCTAAAATAAGAGATTATTTTTATGACCTCAAAGTAGAGGGAAGGATTTCAAAAAAAAAAAAAAAAACTACATAAAGCACAAATCATCTAAGGAAAAAAAAGTGCTATATAGGACTGCATTAAAATGACGGAGTTCTTTATGACAAAAGATAGTAGTATAACCAATGTTAGAAAACAAGTCACAGGGGTGCCTGGGTGGCTCAGTCGTTAAATATCTGCCTTCGGCTCAGGTCATGATCTCAGGGTCCTGGGATCGAGCCCCGCATCGGGCTCCCTGCTTGGCGGGAAGCCTGCTTCTCCCTCTCCCACTCCCCCTGCTTGTGTTCCCTCTCTCGCTGTCTCTCTCTCTCTGTCAAATAAATAAATAAAATCTTTAAAAAAAAAAAGAAAGAAAGAAAACAAGTCACAGACTTGGAAAGGATATTTTGAAATGTTTAGGGATAAAAGAATTACTATATAACACATATAAGGAATCTACACATAAATAGATAAATTTAAGTCAATAAAATCATAAAAAGGATATGAACAGCTAAAACAGAAATGAAAACCCTGAAATACCTTAACTGTATTAATACATGCTCGATTTTTCTAATGTTAGGTAAATTAAAATTAATAAAACACTGGCTAGTAGTGTTTTATAGCATCCTCTCACAGTATGAAAATATCTGTATTTCTGAGACAAACATAGTATAATAGGAATGATTCCTTTGTATTTTCACAAGAAACTGATAATGAAATTAGGACTTCACCAGCCCCAAATCTTCACCACTCTTCCCATAACTTCCAGTTTGTGACACTGCATTTACCAAGAACAGTACTGGTGACAGATTTCTTACTACGGTGAAATGTTTGGAAAAGCTATCCTCATCATATGTATGGTAACCTACATTAGCCTATGTATAAAGTTATTAAGGTGATCAGTGATGGTACACTGACTTTGGCAGGACAAGATGGGTTCGTTTCTATTGGCCTGGGATACCAACAGTTTAGCATCTGTTCTGGATTTTTATTATCTTTTAAATAAAGCCTTATTATTGCATTATGGCATTTTGGTTATTATTACACTCTAATGAATTAAGATGGGTTTGGTAATACTCCCAGTGTCTCACATGGTTTCCATTAATAATTTGGGAGAATCAAATACATTAAATACATTTCTCACTTTAACAGGCTTTTATATCGAAAGGATGATTAGCTACATCCATCCTTTTTCTCTCTGCCCTTTCCCTAAAGTACTAAACTTTTTAAGGACAGGATGTGTAACACTTGAATAAAAGAACTAGTAAGCTCAGACACCAGCAGTGAGGGAGAGTTAACTCTTGTGTTTTCTTAGGAAAGAGGGGGCTGAAATCTGTTCTTCACCCAGCCGGGGTGAAGCCACTTGAACCAGCTACTTACATCACTGTCCATGCCACAGCCTGCAGAGTATGAAAGTTTGCCTGGTTCGATGGGTTGGTTGAAAATATGGATAATTACAGATTTGGTTTCTCCGAGATATGTGTGGAAATACAGGCTTGGCTGTTCTGCTGTCAAACGGAGAAAGCTGTCTGAACACAGTTGCCGTGGTGCTTATTTTGGCTTTTTTTTTTTTTTTTTTTTAAGATTTTATTTATTTATTTGACAGGAAGAGACAGTGAGAGAGGGAACACAAGCAGGGGGAGTGGGAGAGGGAGAAGCAGGCTTCCCGCTGAGCAGGGAGCCCGATGTGGGGCTCAATCCCAGGACCCTGGCATCATGACCTGAGCCGGAGGCAGACGCTTAATGACTGAGCCACCCAGGCGCCCCTATTTTGGCTTTTTTTTACATGACATCATTCTAATGCTATTTATTTCATTGTGTGCTAACACATTTTATTTTTACAAGAACTCTTTTGATCGCAATGAATGCAAGAAAACAAAAATAAACATTTGAGGAAAAATTAGGTGCTAAATTTCTATTTTTCCAGAAAGTTGATGGTAAATGTGTTTCTGTGCAAATGTCAGTTAACCTTTCCCATACTCCATGAGGAGTGCGGTGATAGCTATTACTTGAAATGCAGAATGGTCATGCCTCTGAGAAGGCACCCGGTGATCTCTGCCTCCTGCAATTTCTACCATGTATATAGTCCTCTCCACACAAAGTTTGGTCAGTAGGACAAATAACAGAAGAGACGGCATGTCATCGTCCATGTTAGGTGAGAAAAGACTGTGTTTTTCATCTTGAGCACCTTCTCTCTCTCTCTCTCTCTGCTCTGGGGAAAACAGCTGCCGTGAAGAGAGAGGCCCACATGGGAGAGACTAAAGCCTCTGGCCAGTAGCCAGACAGGAAGTGAGCTTGGTAGCAAATTCTCCAGCCTTAGGTGGTCTTGAAATAATTACAGACCCTGCCCACAGCCTGATGGCAACCTTGTGAGAGATCCGGAGCCAGAACCATCAATCTGTTTCCGGATTTTCAGCATTCAAAAACTGAGTTGTTTCAACTTAAATTTTGAGAAAATGTGTTATGCAGCAATAGATAACTAATACACTGTTTAAAATAGACTATGACAAAAAAAAAAAGGTGCCTGGGTGGCTCAATTGGTTAAGTGACTGCCTTTGGCTCAGGTCGTGATCCTGGAGTCCCAGGATGGAGTTCCTCATCCGGCTTCCTGCTCAACAGGGAGTCTGCTTCTCCCTCTGACCCTCCTCCCTCTCATGCTCTCTGTCTCTCATTCTCTCTCTATCTGAAATGAATAAATAAAATCTTAAAAAAAAAATAAGAGACTATGACGAGCACAATTATTAAACATGTACAGCTATGGAAAGTGCATTTACACACCATCCACTGAAGCTTGACATTTCACTTAGATCAAGCGACTGTTCTAAATTAATTTCTCTTATTTTCCAGTTCAAGTTTTCCTGTGAATGCACCAGAAAATAAAAAATATGTATACATATTTGGGTTTTTTTTTTAAGATTTTATTTATTTATTTGACAGACAGAGACACAGCGAGAGAGGGAACACAGCAGAGGGAGTGGGAGAGGGAGAAGCAGGCTTCCCGCCAAGCAGGGAGCCCAATGTGGGGCTCGATCCCAGGACCCTGGGATCATGACCTGAGCTGAAGGCAGACGCTTAACAACTGAGCCACCCAGGCGCCCCTATGTATACATATTTGTTAATGTCTTAGATCATTAACAGAAAAACTTTGCAAACAGATATACCAGTTTTATGCCACTCTGAGATGATTTGAGTAGAAAATTGATTAATTTTTTAATGGTTATATTTTTTTAATTCTATTAATGGAATTAGATTTTTTTCAAATGCATTTTGCTGAAGACAAAACATTATCATGAATGCTGTTGTAATTCAGTTAAAAAGTTCAATAGATGATAGAATTATTTGGCTTTGAGGTGAAATATGCATATTAATTTCAATTTAAAGTAAAAAAATTCAGAAAATTAGTCTGAAAATGATGGAATAATTGGAAATTAAGCAATTTTGGAGCAGAAATATACTTAAGAATTTATTTTTTGTGTGTAGACATAACTTGTAACTGTGTCTAGAGAAACTGCAGTGTTCTAATAACTAACCTATAGTTGTCCATATTTATAATTATTTGATATGTATAAATTTAGGATAACTAAACCAGAAAAGTTTGGTGATGAAGCTGATGTTGAATACCAAACAGTACTTCAAAAATACATACACATTTTCTCATTCTCTTGTTTGTTTTTTAAATTTTATTTATTGTTTGTTTGTTTGTTTGTCAAATGACCTTTTATTGAAATATTTTCCATTGTAGTTCTCAACTAGTTGGTCAATACCACTGTGCCATTACTGATGTCATCGATGATGTCATGAGGGTGCCAGTGGCCATCAACACTGTAGCCCACAGATTGGACAAACCCCAGCATCTCTTTAAGGGTTCCAGAGAATTCTCTGGCTAAAGGTTGGTGCTGCATCTGTCGGACAATGTTGACAATCTCGTCAAAAGTGATAGTTCCACTGTGCTTAATGTTTTTCTGCTTCTTTCTGTCTCTTGGAAGTTCCTTGAGGGCTTTGATAATCAGGGCAGAGGCAATCTGGGCCTATCTGTTCTGAACTTCCCTTCAGTCTGGGCCTATCTATTCTGAACAGTCGCTGGAATCCTCAGACCCTTTCAATAACTGGTCGCCCTGGTGAAGTCATCACCAACTTTTTTCGGAGAGAGACCTAGAGGACCGATCTGGGGGCCATGGCGGATGTGGCAGTGACTTTCCAACCAGTGCACCTCAAGTATACTTTGATCTTGTTGGGGGCGAACTTAGGTGGTACGGTGTTGGATATGACTGGATTTGGGAGGACTGAAGAGAGTTGCACCTTGGCCTCCTCCCAGCTGAAAGCCAAAAGCTCTTTTGCCTGTCTTTAGATTGAAACTGAGAAAGCCTTTGATATTGCAGTATCTATATTTGGCAAAAAATTCAAAAGGATAAATAGCAATGATTAATTTGGCAAGTTTTCCTTGTAAATTTAATTACTGAATTAATAATGTCTAAACTGAAGCAAAATAGTAACTGTAAAAACATTTCAGCAGAAATATTTTATATTTCAATAAACTTTAGAATGGAGAATATGCTCCACTTAGCAAAATGTGCTGTGAGCCTATTAAATATCCTAGCACCTACAGAGTGAATATTTTATGAGTTAAATATTAGGATCTACAGAAAAGAATCAATTGAAGGTTTATTTGTTTGGTTATTCATTTACATATGTATGTATATATATGTTTGCTCATATTTATTTACTAGCCATAAAGTGCAACTTTAAAGAAAATTGCAAATAATTTTACAAAAATATTAAAAAAATAAAACCATATTAATATGTGTTAATTAGAAAAAATGCCACTGAGATATTTTGGAATGGCTAAGAAACTAAGATATGGCTAAGATACTGTTTAATTATAGAAATAAGCCTCAAGAGCAATTAGTCTACTTATTATTAAACACTGAGGAAATCAATATAAAAATAGAAATACTTAAATAATATTAATATAACATAATATGTAATTATATATTAAATAACATTATATAAATCATTATATATACATTTAATATAATATAAACATAATGAGCTTTCTTGCTTTTCTTTAAAATACATATTTATATTATGGCTATTTTCTGAAACTAAAATTTTATTAGGACTAATTTAAAGATCTACCAATATGTTAAAATAATATTTTGATCACCAAATGTTCAAAAATTATTTGATTTTAAATATTTTTAGTGAACCCATTCATTTTAAAACTGCCTTGGTTTAGAGAAAAAAATAAAGGATCACTCCAGTTATTTCAGGCGTATTTTATAGGCAGAATGTAGGCCAGTTCTGTTGACCGATAAACACCTCCCACATTGAATGATGAGACTTGAATGGTAAGTAGTAATTGGTATTAGATTAAGAGTGTATACATTCTTATTTCCAAATATTGTTTATTTTTTATAAAGTGTGATTTAAGTTCCTGTAGCAGAAACATTTTGTAATGATTTCAAATTATTTATGTAAGGATAGAAACTAGTCAAAACTTGGGTTGAAATCAATTTAGGTATAAACACAGCCAATATAATAAGATGAGATCTAACCTTGTTTTTCATGAAGGGAGCTTAGATTTACCTAAGATTTATCTTAGATTTCCCTCACTCATTATAGGAAGTGTCCTGATTTCTCAAAAAGATTCACATCCAAGTGTGAACACAGACTGTTTTTGGAAGTATTGTGGATTTGTAAAGGCAGAGAGGTTGAGTGATTTAAGCAATTAATAGGACATATAAAATCCTGAAACAATTCAGAAGAGAAGGTAATAAATGTGGGGAAAAGAATAAAGAGACCCTTAGAAATCTGGAACTATTGATTGTTTGCCCTTCCAGAGAGCTTTTATCCTGACAGTAAAGCGTAGATGTCTTTAATAATATTTTAAAATATGAATCTTTCCATGGTTGGTAAGTTTCCTGGATTGTCTACACATCCAGAGAACTGACAAACCCCACAGGCAATTTGTAATAGGTCAAGAAGGAAAGGCTTGCTATTATTTACCAGTCGTTGACATTTCTTTTTCAACCAGTGAAAGGCAGTATATACAATCATTGTCTCAGATTATCCCTTGTTTGGTAATGGAAGAACTGTATCTGGGAGCCCACAATTTCCCCTAGTCATCCCCCTCTCTTTCCTCTTCCCCAATAAATACAAGGTTTTCACATTATTCTTGAAAACTTACCAAGGGAGGGGTGCCTGGGTGGCTCAGTCGTTAAGCATCTGTTTTCAGCTCAGGTCATGATCCCAGGGTCCTGAGATCAAGCCCCACATCGGGCTTCCTGCTCAGAGGGAAGCCTGCTTCTCCCTCTCCCACTCCCCCTGCTTGTGTTGCCTCTCTCTCTGTGTCTCTCTCTGTCAAATAAATAAATAAATAAATCTTAAAAAAAAAAAAAAAGGAAAGAAAACTTATCAAGGGGCTAATTTCAACAGTTTCAACAATGTATCTCAATTTGCCATCCTCTGTTTTTGTTGTTGTTGTTGTTGTTGTTTTAATTTTTTTTTTTCTAAGATCTCTGTTTTGAGGTTTTAGGGAAGGCTCACGTTAGGGCAGCATAGCTAAAATTCATTTGCATGGGATTTCCTGACCATGAGAATTAACTACTGTAAGACAAAATGAAGCAAATTCATCCCAAATCCTTGACATTTTACAGAGGAGTTAGGAAGAATAAATGAGAGAGATCGGTCCTTTACATCTGATTAAATTGATTTCAAGGATGTAAGAAAAGTCAGATTCCTCTCAGAGGTTACTGATATAGATTTCACCTGTACCAATCTTGACACCTTTCTGTCCCTTTCCAAAATCAAACCTGGAGCAGCCAAGTGAGTGAGTGGGGAAGGAAGAGAGAAAAGCAAGATGAGAGATAGTGCAAAATCTGACCACAAGAGCCTCTTGCACAGCAGAGTTTTAAGTCTGAGTAAGACCTGAAGAAGATTGGAGTCACATGATTTCTAGGCTGTTCATTTAGGTTGACAAACCATCCCAGTTAGTCATTCATGGTTTCAGCACTGAGAGTCCCACATCTCAGGAAACTCCTCAGTCCTGGGCAAACCTGGGCTGTTGGTTACCCTAGCAGTATTGACATTTTGTTAAATAAAACAATAGAAAAAGCTATGAGAATTAGTATTGCAACATATGGGGTGAGAATGGTGAGAGTATATGGGGTCAAAGAATGAGTGAGGAGGATGGGGTTAAGCATGAAGTCATAAGAAAAAATAAATTTGCTTTCTGCCTGTACCAGCACATTCAATAAATCACTCCACTCGTCCTGTATGTCCATTCGCCAAGCCTGTTATCAGCCATTTTGTATCATAATGAAGATTATACATATAAACAACTGTGACACTCTTCTCTGTCCTTTTACTCATGCTTTTGCCCAAAGTAACAGCAGGATGTGGTTCAAACATCGTGGTATGTATTTGGCGCTACAGAAGTGAAATCGAGAATCTGCTTTAAAATAAAATAAACCTAACATATCATCGGAAGAGAAAAATATTTCTTTCTTCTCTCTCTTTGTTTTAAAGATTTTATTTATTTATTTATTTATTTATTTATTTATTTATTTATTTATTTATTTTTATTTATTTGACACAGAGAGAGAGAGAGCACAAGCAGGGGGAGCTTCAGGCAAAGGGAGAGGAAGAAGTAGGCTCTCTGCTGATCAGGGAGCCCAATGGGGCACTTGATCTCAGGACCCTGGGATCATGACCTCAGCTGAAGGCAGCCATTTAACCAACTGAGCCACCCAGGTGCCCAGAGAACAATCTTTCAAAAGACAAGATTTAATTAGAAATTATATATTGACTATCCATATAAAAATCAGTGTTTGTATGCTTCTATAACATCTCTGTTTTTAGTACAACTCAAAAACAAATACTAATCAATAAAATCATTCTTATGTATAAATTCTGTCTCTTATTCTAAAACAGACCTCACAAGGGAAAAGCCTTGTTTTGCCCCAGAGTTTTGCACTGGACAGAGTCAACCTATAGGAGATGATGGTGGAGTATTAACATCAGGTATCAATAAGAATATTCATGATGCAAGGATATATACATCCCCAAAGAAGTTTGAATAGGAAAGGAATCCAGTGCTTATGTTTTCCATATCACATTATTTTAAAAACTAAGACAATCATTTGAAGTAAATAGTGATTATTTCTTTAAAAAAAAAAGGTACCAAAATACCTTGAAAGATTGTTACAATATGATATCTTACTTTTTGAACCAAAGACTATATTTACCTTCTTATTATTTCAATAGTCATGATTTTATTTCAACCTCATTTCTTTATAATTTATGGCCATTTACTTGGATATGCTATTGGTAATCCTAGTAATTTGTTAGTAAGAAGGAGCATATCTTACATCAACAGAGCAATAACAAAAGAAACTAATACATTGAGTATTTTTTCTTATTTTTCTTTTTGATAATCTAGAAAACAGAGCTTCAAGGAATTATTTGCCTTCCTGCTGTGCAATTTTGAGTCCCTTTTAATAGACTCCAAAATATCAGTGAAGCAGCCTGTGCAGGAGATTGAAACCTATTAAGCCAGGTAACGCTTCATTTTCCACCAGCCTCTTGTTGAGGAGAGGTCATTGAAAAAAAAAAAAAAAAAAAAAAAAAAGGAAGAAGAAGAAGAAGCTGGATCTTCCACAATGTAGTAACATTTGACACTAAGTAAAAAATATCCATTCCTTTCCTATTTAAAGCACAACAAATAATGTAAATAATGTAGCAAATGCAAAATATCATCAAGACTACCCTTTGTGTAAGACAACTTTGAAGGGAACTGGGTCTACCAGTGAGAGCCTCTGGATGCTCACCGTAAGTTTACCCCTGTCTCTGGAGGGCCACAAGATTTGTCTGGAAATATCATGAAGCCCTGAATCCCTTGTGAGAATTTTCAGCACTTCAGTCTCCAGTCTCAGCTGGAAACCCTATAAGCAAGGTCTTTCATGTGGTATTTCAACATTTCTCACTCCAGTCTCTGAAAGAAATGGAAATAAACCTTGTCTATGTTTATTAAAGCCCTAGAAGGGAGGTTGAATTTCAAGACTGTTCTTTCAGAAGGGTGAAAGTTCAGTCTGGGGGTGAAAAATAAAAATTATTCTCATCCCACTTCAGTCCTTCTTCAAGCTGACCTCCTCATCCATGGGGAGGATCCATGATGCTGGCAACATGACATTTCTGTGAGTGATTATTTTTCCTTAATTATTTTCTTTACATTTATTCATATGTCTGCATGATATGCAACAACAGATTTTAGGAGACATAGAGTACTCCCGACAGTAGCTCTTGTTTATAAGCAGATCACATCCATCTGCAAATTACTGTATTTGAGGGCATTTTCAAAATCACATTGTCATTTCCAGTACATAAATGCAACTAAATATTATTGTATTATGCACTGAGACATCATAAGAGCCAGCTTTCATTCTCATTTCTAAGTTAGAGCTTTAACTTCTTAACTTGGCACATGCTTAAAGTTTAGAGTACTTTCATCTTCATTATCTTGTATGATTCACATCATTCTAAGTGGTAGGGAGGTAGCATTACCACAATTGTATAATGAGGGTAGTGCTGCTCCTTGTGATCAAGTGACTTGCCTAAGAAAAAGTAGCTTGCAGAGGCTAAGGAACACAAATGGAAGTACGGTCATCTGACTTTATGTACACGGCCTATTCTTTCAAAGAAACACTTCCTGAAGTTCTTTTGGATTCAAAATATATTTTATGGATTATATATTATTACATAGAATCTATATTTAGATTGAATTAGAAGTCCAGACACCTTCCCTCAAGATGCTTACAGCAGAGTTGAAGTAATAGGACACATACAAAATTATGGTAACAAGCAACCAAAGTCAGTGGTAAATTACTGGGCAAATAAGAATGAAGACTATTCTGAGGGTGCCTGGGTGGCTCAGTGGGTTAAGCGTCTGCCTTTGGCTCAGGTCATGATCCCAGACACCTGGGATCCAGCCCCAAGTCCGGCTCTCTGCTCAGTGGGGAGCCTGCTTGTCCCTCTGCCCCTCCTCCCTGCTCCTGAACATCCCCCTCTCTTTCTCCTCCTCCCCACCTCGCAAAAATAAATAAATAAAATCTTTAAAAAAAAAGAACATTCTGAAAAAGAAGAAATCTCATGCCACAGGTGGTGAGATAAAACTTCACAGAGGGGGTATTATTTTGATGTATTTTCTACCTCCACCTTGCAATATAACCCACTCTCTGCTAGCTTGCAGACATAAGAAGATATTAAGAAAGTAATAATATAATATCAAACATTTTACCACTCACAATGAGCCTAGGATTTTATCATGCATTTTATCATTGTAACCCTAACAATAATTCTGTAACACAAGAACAGTATTATCCTTGTTTTACGAAGATGTACACAGTTATGCTTCAAGAGGGCAGTGGTGTACCCAATATACAGCTGACGTCTACAGCTTTAGAACTGACTGATTTCATATCCTGGAATCATGCTCTCAGGTGTGAGGGAAATAATGCAGAGAGAATGTGAATTTTCCTATTAAGTTTAGGTTAGTAAAGCTGAGAGATCTTTCCAGTGAGTCTGTGGTGCTCAACTGAAAATAAATCTTCATAGTGGCAGTAAGCAGGCTTATCCTTCAAAGCTACTAGGATGGAACAGAGACCATCTGGAGAAGAATAGTCTTTTGATTTTAAGTCAAGACCATAATACTTAGGAGATAATTTATCTGGATCCATTTAATTTGCTATAATAATTTAATTATTAAATATATATTTACACTGTATGTACAAATCTTACTGTTCTTAAAGATTCTAGAATGGATCCAAGTGATTATCTTTAATCAACTGCCATTTTTATATGTTTTGTGTGTCTCTAAGAGGAAAATATTCTCTGATCCCAGAGGAAATCACTGTTAAAAATGTAAGAAAAATTTGAAAAGCAAGAGATCTCTAGTTCCGGCACTGCTTATTTCTTGTATTACCTTGGCTAAATTTCCTAAATAATTTATCTCATTTGTAAATGGAAGCCAAATTAGATCATGCTTCATGAGACATGAGATAAGAGAGAATGAATTTATTTTTCCCTCAGAGGAATATTACAAAGTAAGTCATAATATCCACAACTCTTTTCTCACTGTGATCTAATCTACCAAAAAGAGAATGAGAAAAGAAGTCCCCTACACAGAGCTTGTGATGGGAAGCAGGGCAAGAGTGTGAACCCATGCAGCAGGCACTCTTTTCATTGGCTGCTCAACCTCTGTCCACATTTCTAGAATAAACATCCTGTTCTGTATCTTCATTGAAAGCAATTTGACGCTATGAATAAAATCTAATGTTTGACTGACAGAATTCTTTGCTTTTCAATTAGTTTCAACTGTTTTAGAAGTGTGTAGATGCAACTATCCTACCACAACATCATTTGCCAAAGGAATAAAAACCACAATATATGTAGATATTAAAACTGACTTAACGCTTAAATTTCTCTTGAACACTGTCTTTAGTGATTCTTCCCACCAGTCTTTTCATTTTAGCACTGCACATAGAATCATTTAATTTTTAAGTTGGGAAAAATAAGGAGTATGAAGCCATTTTGAAACTTTCCATATTTGGATATAGAAAGTTAAAAGTTCATGACAAGTAATTCCAAAGAAATTATGCTGAGGACTATCTTTAAGTGTGTTGTCAACCTCAGACTTGAATTCTTAAACTTTGTAATTATATACTTTCTTAGGGGCTTTACAAATCAATTTTTCTTCTACAGATTGATAATTAGATAAAGCAATAATGTAACTATTTTGTGAAAAATACTTCAAGCTATTGGATTCTCAAAATAAGGAGTTAATGGTATAAGAACTTAGAAAATACTGTAGGCCAAAAAAAAAAAAAGAAAATACTGTAGGCCATTTAACTAACGAGAGGCAATCAATCAACTATTTCTTCAAGCAGTACTGTGCCTCCTTTCCTTGATTAAAAGAGTTAAACTTACAGAGAATATTTTGAAATTAGGGAGTTATCAATGTCCCCTTTGTATACTAAATTAATGGGGGAAAGAAAAAAAACAAGAAAATCTTTCAGATGAAAGTCTTGCAAATAAATAGCACACTTGGATGATCATCAAATAAACTTTCCTGTCTCTTTCATGTGTTGCTCTGGGAATGTATCAATCTTTAAAGCCCTCTTACATTATAAATATTGCTTATGGCACAAATCATGCAAATTTATCCCCCTTTCATTACTTCAGAGCTCCTCAGGTCAAGAGTTATCATTCAGACAACATCAACTACTTCCACTAAACCGTATTCTAGATCTATGTCAGTTCATATTCAAATGCATGATGTAGCACCATGATAAATCCTTCCTGGCCTTCGGCAAAGGTGGTAATGTGAGGCCCTGTTTGGAAGAGAGGGATTTTATGGTTTAAGTGCACAGTTCCCAGGGAGTTAAGCAAATAATAAGCAACCCCTTTGACCAAAGAACTTTTAAAATGTCAGGAAACTATGCCAACAGTGTTAGGACCAGTGTGTGTTAAAGAAAACTGCCCTATGCATACACATTAGAAAGGGTAGAATCTTCCATTCAGCTGTCAAGGTGTCCAGAGAGAAACAACATACTACAGCAAAATTTATGATAAAATGCAATGTAAAAGCACCATCTAGAAATGCTATTAAATAAATTTATGAAAACTGCAAGAGTCAAATGTTCTCTTGTGAAGATTACTCCTCTCTGGCTTCTAAAGATGCACATATCCTTATCAGCTACCCAGTGCAGGCATCCAACTGCTTCATTAAACATTTCAAATCTTTTTAAATTCTTCTAGATTGACAACTTTAAGAGGGCAATGCAGCCTCTCAAGCAATGAGAAGTTGTAACTAAAAGGTAAAAAAAAAAAAATTATATATACGTATATATATATAATATATAATTCATTATCCATAACCTATAGGTTAATTATAATCCATGCTGTCCTTTTAAGGACAATACTCTTGGAAGCTCATGTACCTGTTCCAATTATATAACTAATTTTGGGGATTACTCTTTTTTTAATTCTTTAAAAATTTTATTATGTTATGTTAATCACCATACATTACATCATTAATTTTTGATGTAGTGTTCCATGATTCATTGTTTGTGTATAACACCCAGTGCTCCATTCAGTACGTGCCCTCTTTAATACCCATCACCAGGCTAACCCATCCGCCCACCCTGCTCCCCTCTAGAACCCTCAGTTTGTTTCTCAGAGTCCATAGTCTCTCATGGTTCGTCTCCCCCTCCAATTTCCCCCCCTTCATTTTCCCCTTCCTACGACATTCTTATTTTTTTTTTAACATATAATGTATTATTTGTTTCAGAGGTACAGGTCTGTGATTCATCAGTCTTACACAATTCACAGGGCTCACCATAGCACATACCCTCCCCAATGTCTATCACCCAGCCGCCCCATCCCTCCCACCCCCCACCACTCCAGCAACCCTCAGTTTGTTTCCTGAGATTAAGAATTCCTCATATCAGTGAGACCATATGTTACATGTCTTTCTCTCATTGACTTATTTCACTCAGCATAATACCCTCCAGTTCCATCCACGGCATTGCAAAAGGCAAGATTTCATTCCTTTTGATGGCTGCATAATATTTCATTGTATATATATACCACCTCTTCTTTATCCATTCATCTGTCGATGGACATCTAGGCTCTTTCCATAGTTTGGCTATTGTGGACATTGCTGTTATAAACATTGGGGTGCATGTACCCCTTCGGATCACTACATTTGTATCTTTGTGGTAAATACCCAGTAGTGCAATTGCTGGGTCGTAGGGTAGCTCTATTTTCAACTTTTTGAGGCACCTCCATACTGTTTTCCAGAGTGGCTGCACCAGCTTGCATTCCCACCAACAGTGTAGGAGGGTTCAATTTTGGGGATTGCTCTTAAGAAATTCCTCTAATTTATAAGATAATTCAAAAAGTAAAAACATCTGTTACTCAACCTTATTGTTACTGAGCCTGCCATGTGTTACCTACCTTGACTTGGAATGATAACAGCTAACATATATTTACTTTGATCAGGCACCACTCTGTTATTACTCCCTACAACTTCATTGAGCTAACTATTCTTAATGTTTTCATTTTGTAAGTGAGAAAATTGAACTGGGGAGTGTTAAGATCACATAGCTAGTATATATAGCAACTGGGACTGGGCCCCAAGAGTTTGAAGCCAGGGACTCATCTCTAATTTCATCTCTACATTGCCTCAAGAGATCCGTAAGGTGAAAAAATTTGCCCTCTTTGAAGATATTAAAAATAATTTATTGAGGACAATGACCAAAGCAGAGTTTCAGAGAGGGAACAGCTTTATTGGAATAAATGTCTACTTTCAGACAGTGGGGGCAAAAATAAAATAAAATTCTTGTTAGAAGATGTAAAGCTTGACATATTTGCAAAGGAAAGAATTATATAACCTTATATGTGCTTTTCCTATAGATCTTAGTTTGGCCCCAGACATGAGTCAGTGCTAGGAAGACATTTTTTTTTTTTTCTCAGTGATGATAATATAATGATAATGCGAGTGAAAATGATGAAGAAAAATAGCTTCCTATCATAAGTTATAAAGTAAATATAAGCATAATTTGTTAGATGACATGAAATGAAAATATAGCAGAGAATTAATCTTTGCATTCAGGTTGGTGGATGAGAAAATTTGCAAATTTGGAGAACAAAGCTGAATTAAAGGTGGTCCGAAGTACACATTTTAATAATGGGTGAGGTCTGCAAAATCTTGTGAGTGCTAGTAATTTAATTTATTGCAAAGAAGATAAACAGAGTTGAGTTTGTCATTCTACCCTTAGAAGTAAGGTTGTGTCTCAACCAAAGGAGCCCTGCAGTTTTGATCATGACTGTGCGGCCTGGGAAGTGTTTATAGCAACTCCTGATGAAGTCCAGAGATGAAACACAAAATAAAGCAAAAATAATAATGAGAAGAAACTCTCAATTAGTGATGACACTTGATAGGGTGGTCTCATTTTCAATTTCTGTTACTATCAATGGGCCAACAATACAAATGGGGTAACATATAATTTAAATCTGAAGCAAATGATCAAAACATTATGATTATTTTGAGTTACATATTTAACCCATTGCTGAATTCAGGTAATGGGTCTCTTCTTGGAACCAACTGTACACAGTTGCTGTTTCCAGTTTGGTCTAGAATGCTGTATAATTTGAAATTCTCAAAAACATTCTGCAAAGATTCCTCTTTAAATTATTTGAACTATAGTACTGATGATTTCCCAAACTTATTTGAAATAGTAGGGCCTGATTATCTTTCAACATTAAAGGGGATGTGAGTATCATGTGTATATATATGTAGCCTTAAAGGGCCCCAGGCTTTGGTCTCTTACTCAGGGAGCCTCCAGAGAAGAAACAACTGAAGGACTGGACCCAGCAGTCTCAGAAGACAGTGGCAGCTGGATGGCCTGCTGGACCCTCACCCTCTGTACACTGACCCTTGCTGAACAAACCTTAGGACCTTAGGACCACTTCCAGTCCTTATCACCCACATAGAAACTATCCCCACCCTAATCCATACCTATGACCCCTTACCTACAGACTTAAGGCATGTATCCTTGGTTATATAACTCTGCAGTTGTTTAAACTTTAAAAGTAAAATTAATAGGCATTAAATACTCATCTTTCATTTCAAAAAAAAAGAAACTGAAGCATAAGATTCTAATATTGGTAAACTTCTTAATTTTATATATAATGTATACATGTACTTTACATTAAATATGTATTTTCTTTTGCACTTCACACTGCACAGGTATGTCCTTTCTTTTCCATAATGCTTTTAAAACCAATGAATCAATAAAGCAGAATTTATCCTACACCTTTAAATCTTCAAGCCGATTTCTCTAGCTTTTATTCCCCAATGTTTATCCTCTCCCTGTTTCTTCCATTGGAGATGCCAGCACCTACCAACCGCTACCTAAATCACTTCTCCTTTTAACATTATAATAAATGGCAACAACCTAAAATCCCTTGAACTAAATTTATTTTTAGTGAATGTTAATTCTATAAACATACTGTTGTTTAAAGCAAGTGTCCATTCACTCAGAAAACATGCACCACATGTTTCTGTTTCATTTTGCCTTGATATATGGCAGGGATATTTTTTAGTACAAAAATCAACTGTATTAAATCCATGAAAATTAAACTTAATGAAAGAAAGAAAGATAAAGGAAGGAGGGAAGAGGGAAGGAAGAAGGAAGGATGTTTTAATATGCTTCTTAAGTATGTCAATAATTGTTGAGCTACAACTGATACTCTGTGTTCCACAAATACTTAGCAATTGGTACAAGTCTTTGTCGAAATACCTCAAATAGAAAAGGCTTGGAGTAGAGATGGGTGAGGTAGTTAGCAGTGTCAAATAACACCTGTGAGAAGCACACTTGACTACGACCACATTTCAAATGCTAAGTCACAATGCAGTATAATATTAAGGATTGGAATGGGCAACAATGAGAGAGGAATGACAGCTATTTAATAAAAAATAACTTCAGCAGAGGATACAGGAAAGGATTAATTACATCGCATTTTACTTTTATAAATTAATTGAAATATATTTATATATAATAAGTTCTTATATAAAAAAGGGAAGTGTGAAAAATCATTTAAACCTAGTAATTTAAAAGTACTTAGTTCTGTTTTTTTAGATTTATTTTTTTATTTATTTCAGTGAGAGAGACAGCGAGTGAGAGAGAAAGAGAGAGAGATCTCGCACATGCTTGTGCTTGAAGTGGGGAGGAGCAGAGGAAGAGGGAGAAAGAAAGTCAAACAAACTGCGCTGAGCAGGGAGCACGACATGGGACTCGATCCTATGACCCTGAGATCAGATCTGAGCTGAAGCCAAGAGTCCGACGCTTAACCGACTTAGCCACCCAGGTGCCCCTGAAAGTATTTACTTCTTGATGGTGTGTATGTGTAATTAGATGGGTAGATGCATATGTATGAATATGTATTTATATATGTATAAGTTACATTATTTATACTTAAATATTTTATTATATATAAAGCATATATATTACTTCCCAATAGAACATCCATTACATTATTTCTAATTAAATATTGTATTACATATATAACTTACATATTATTAAATATGTATATATATATATATATATATATATATATATATATAATTTCCCAACAGACAAATGAAGTAAATCAGAAAATCTGAGATGGAATTATTACTTCAGATTATCTAATGCAGGGATTAGCAGGCTTCATCCATAAAGGGCCAAATAGTAAATATTTTAGGCTTTTGGAACCAAATAATCTCTCTACAAATTGACTCTGTTGTTGTAGCACAAACGTAGCCATGGAAAATACATATATACCAAATAAATAGTCGTGACTGGGGCCCAATAAAACTTTATTTACAAAAACAGACAGCAGTCCAGGTTTGGCCCAAGAGCCTTAGTTTACTGACACTTGCTCTAGAAGCTAATCCACCTTAGATGTTGACTGAGGTAGGAGGTATCAGTTTTAAAATAGGACATATTTTGTCTCACTTTATCTTTATATCATTTAAAAACCACTCATTGTTCTATAGAAATATGAAGGTATTCTCCTGCTATGGATGGAATGCTTGAGTCACTCCCAAATTCATATGTTGAAGCCCTAATCCCCAAGATGATGGTATTTGGAGGTGGAGGCTCTAGGAAGTAGTTAGATCATGAGGATCAAGCTAAGAGACTCCCTATATTTTTGTTTTTAAATGTGTGTGGCTTGGAGAGATCATACAAAGTCTGTGTCAACCTGAAGAAAAAGTATCCCTAAAATTATAGCTAATCAATCACTATTTCCAAAGAAAATCACAATTTCTTTTAATGTTAGTTCATTTGCGCCATATTATTTCTTCTCCACTCTGTCTGGGATTCTTTCCCCTATATCCCTTTGCAGCTTGGAAAATGTCTAGTCACACTTCAAGGTTCATAGTAAACACCATTCTAGGAGGGATCTGTTTCACTATATCCCTACCTATAGGAATAGTTGTTCCTTTTTAGATCCTACTTTGCACTAGATGTCTTTGTAGCATTTATCAAATCATATTGTAATTGTTTATTTGCATGGATCATACTTTTCAAAAGCAGAGTATACCTCCTTCATCTTTGATTTCTAAAATCTAATTTTATTTTGTGCAAGCCATTCATTGGTACTCAGTAATGAGGAAAGAAGGGAGAGAGGGAGATGAAAGAAGAGAAGAGAAAGAAAAGCAAATGGCTAACAGACACATGAAAAAATGTTCATTACCATTAGCCAGCAAGGAAATTCAAATCAAAACCACATTGAGATAACACTTTACACCAGTTAGAATGGCAAAAATTGACAAGGCAGGAAACAACAAATGTTGGAGAGGTTGTGGAGAAATGGGAACCTTCTTACACTGTTGGTGGGAATGCAAGTTGATACAGCCACTTTGGAAAACAGTGTGGAGGTTCCTCAAAAAGTTAAAAATAGAGCTACCCTATGACACAGCAATTGCACTACTGGGCATTTACCCCAAAGATACAGATGTAGTGAAAAGAAGGGCCACATGCATCCCAATGTTCATAGCAACAATGTCCACAATAGCCAAACTGTGGAAAGAGCTGAGATGTCCTTCAACAGACAAATGGATAAAGAAGATGTGGTCCATATATACAATGGAATATTACTCAGCCATCAGAAAAGATGAATACCCAACTTTTGCATCGACATGGATAGAACTGGAGGAGATTATGCTAAGTGAAATAAGTCAAGCAGAGAAAGTCAATTATCATATGGTTTCATTTATTTGTGGAACATAAGGAATAGCATGGAGGACATTAGGAGAAGGAACAAGGAAGGAAGGAAGGGAAAAATGAAGGGGGGGGGAGTCAGAGGGGGAGAGGAACCATGAGAGACTATGGACTCCGGGAAACAAACCGAGGGTTCTAGAGGGGAGGGTGGTGGGGGATGGGTTAGCCCGGTGATGGGTATTAAGGAGGGCACATATTGCATGGAGCACTGGGTGTTACACACAAACAATGAATCATGGAACACTACATCTAAAACCAGTGATGTACTGTATGGTGACTAACATAACATAATAATAATTTAAAAAAGTAAATTAGGATTGAATGGAGGAAAGTAATTACATTGGTGAAATGGAAAATTGAATTTAATAATATTAACATTGTGTGAACTTGAGAAGCTATTGTTGATATTATTAATCACTAAGTATGTGCAGGATATCCTTTTAACACAGGTGAAACTTTTTCAGGAAGTTAGATTTAGAATATCACTGCTAATTATTTAATAGAAAACCATGGTTAAAAATTGCTAAGTAATCACAAATGGTATGTCTTTTAGTGCTATGATGAATACAGGTAATTAATTGAGAACATCTTTTAAGCAATTTCAACAGCAAAAATTGTTTCCAGAACAGGTAGGTGTGTTGTGGAGTGAATTCACTTACAAACTAAAAAATATCAATATGTCTGTTCTATTAGTCTTAAGGCTGAATGAATTAATTTGAATTTAATTTATTTAATTTACTTAATAACTTTTTAAGGTTTCCAGTGTTTTCTTTGAAGATCTTTAGTTAGGGTGAACTGAGATGAAGAAAACACTAAGTTATTTTTAATGAAAATATTTTTAGTACTTTAATGAGCATGCAATCAACTTATAGAATATTTGTTTATCTTCTATTGTCAAAATGGTTTTAGACAGCCAAGAAACTAAAATCTGAAATACAGTACTCAAATAATGCTATTTGTATCTGTAAATTAGATATGTATGTGTGTGTGTGTGTGTGTATGTAATTTTTTTCCCCCTCATTCTTTCCTACTTTTTCTTGGGCTATCTCCTGTTTCCAAAAAAGAAACTGAACATACTGGATGCTGTTATTTATTGAAAACAATAATTGTAATAATAACGGAGAGGAGAACAGAGACAAAGTTTTAAAAATGTCTCCTAGCGGGGCGCCTGGGTGGCTCAGTTGGCTAAGTGGCTGCCTTCAGCTCAAGTCATGATCTTGGGGCCCTGGGATGGCCTATATGGGCTCCCTGCTCAGCAGGGAGTCTGCTTCTCCCTCTTCCTCTGACCACCCCCCCCACTCCTGCTCTCTCTCTCTCTCAAATAAATAAATAAAATCTTAAAAAAAAAAAAAGTCTCCTAGCAAATCCGTTTAATCCAATTAATCATCAAGAAAAATAATTCCCCAAAAATATATTTAAAAGGAGGTTGTTGTCTATCTTGAAATAATACAGTTTGTTGCTACCAAAAACATCTTATTGGTTATGTATCAGAAGACCAACCAATGTGACAGAAACCCCATAAAGAGGGCGCCTGGGTTGCTCAGTTGGTTAAGCGACTGCCTTCGGCTCAGGTCATGATCCTGGAGTCCCGGGATCGAGTGCCGCATCGGGCTCCCCGCTTGGCAGGGAGTCTGCTTCTCACACTGACCCTCCTCCCTCTCATGCTCTCTGTCTCTCATTCTCTCTGTCTCAAATAAATAAATAAAATCTTTAAAAAAAAAAAAAAAGAAACCCCATAAATATCATTTGTCAAAGGATTTAGCAAAATCACTTCTGTCCTTTCTTACCTGTGTACTTATTAAGATTTTAAACATCTCAGCCTTTTTACTTGTTTTTCTTTAATTTTTTTTTACATTTTCATTTATCCTTTGAATCTTGAGACAGACGATGAAAATGTTTTCTCCAGAATAACTGTCCTAACCTTCCTCCAGGTGATCTTAGAATCTCAGTGGGTAGTTGCATTCAAAGAGAGCCTGGATATTAGAATGCTCCCTGGTGTAATATTCACACAGGTTGTGAGCAGCTTTCTGAATTTCATTCCATTTGCTGAAGATGTTGAGTTGGCAGTTCTGTAGGCCATTTGCCATTCAGTATTCTTAGTACTCAGAGCTTGCATTTGTGCTGAACCGAGGTGCTCACTTTTTATTTTGCATTGCAAGCCTATTTCTCTTCTGCCTTCAGTGATTTTTATGGATGAACAAATCAGGTCAATGAAGATAAACCACTGTCACTCTCCACTAAATCTTCCAACTTTTTAAGAACTGCCCTGAAACTGAACTTCTTCTAAGAATTTCTCATTAGGACAGGAACGCAGGACCATATTTTTAGCAGTTCCCTTGCATCAAGGAAATGAGTTGAGGTTGTCAGTTTCAGCTGGTTTACGATCTCTTGACCATGAAGAAGTCACTCACTCCTCCAAGCCTCAGTTACTTGATTAAAAAAAATAGAATATCAGTGCCTCCCTTGCCCACCTCCTTAGGTCCTAAGTAGACTTAAATGAAGTTACATATGTGAACATACCTATAAACTGTGAAGCATAATAGAATAGAAGTGGCTTTTTCCTTCTTTCTGATGAATCAGACATTTGCAATAAATCTTAATCTTTAAAAATCCAATACATTTTGTAGTTTCAAGGAGTTTCTTTTTTTTTTTTTTTAAAGATTTTATTTATTTATTTGAGAGAGAGCACCTGAGAGGGGGGAGGGTCAGAGGGAGAAGCAGACTCCCCGCCGAGCAGGGAGCCTGATGCGGGACTCGATCCAGGGACTCCAGGATCATGACCTGAGCCGAAGGCAGTCGCTTAACCAACTGAGCCACCCAGGCGCCCCACAAGGAGTTTCTTTAACATTTGAAAAAATAAATGTTTGAACATGCCCTGATATCATTTTTAAAGGGAGGGAAACAAAATTAAGGCCTGGACATTAAAAAAAATAATAATAATAAATCCTTTCTTTGATTCCATGGACAGGGAAATTACTGGAATTTTAGCATATTCTCCCTACCATTTTTTTTAAAGATTTTTTTTTTATTTGTTTATTTAGAGAAAGAGAGAGAGTGCAAGAGGGTCTGGCAAAGGGAAAGGGAGAGAAGTAGATTCCCCACTGAGCATGGAGCCAGAGGCAGGGCTCAACCCGGGGCTCAATCTCAGGACCCTGAGATCATGACCTGAGCTGAAAGCAAGAGTTAGACACTCAACCAACTGAGCCACTCAGGATCCCCTCTCCCTACCTTCGTTCTGTATATCCTATACTTCCATTTTTATTATTGCCAAAGAAGCCTAGAAATTGTGCTTATTGTCAGAAAGTCTCTTTAGTGTCAGACTAGTGTCAGAACTAACCATGGGACACAATGTCAAAAAATATTGCTATGATTATGGTTGTGTGAAATACATACCATTCAGTTAGCAAAGACAAGTTAACTCAATGGAAAGATAGTGAAAATATTACTGAGTTACTTGGTTAACTGATACAATCCACTAATGCAATCCAATGTAGCTGGACAGTCACCACTTGAAGATATCATGATGCCTTCCACAGAGATATATGATTTGGTTTACTGTTTTTACACTTTTATTAAGGTATAATTGACATATAATAAGCTGCTCATATTTAAAGTATAATTTGATAAAATGTGTCATATATCTACACCTCAATAAAGAAAATGTACATAGAAGATATATCTTTGTTTCTCTATCTACATTGTCTTTAAAATCAACCTAGGTCTTAGTGAAATGCACATCAAAATGAAAAAAATATTTTCTTTCTTCATCCATTCTTGTCAGTGACTTTTTATCCCTTTTTTTCCATATTACAAAAGAGCCACTTATATTTCCTTGTTAGTTTCTATGACAAATTGCCACAAAGACAACTTTTCCCAAATCCATTTTGTAGCAGGATATTTAAAAGCATGATATTAACTCATTTTAGCGTAAGAAAATAGGGAAAGACCTCTAATACTCTGAAAGCCAAGTCATAAGATACTGTTTGAAAATTTAGGACTAAAACACAAAATCTAGGACTATTCCATCTTTTTTTTCCTATCCAACCAGACTGTTGAGTTTGTTCTCATGATTGTTCTGCATGCCAATCCTGGGAGTTAAAGTTCTGCACCACATAGGCCATGTCCTCCCACCCTGGAACTCAGGATTCTTTGTCATCAAATCTTTTCCCAACTGCCCTTGTTTGCACAGAAGCCTTGGGTTGTACATGCCTGTGCATTAAACATGCTAACTCAAAGACCCGTATTTAGACTACCTCATCTCTGTCTTTACAGTCTCCTTTAACAATCCCAAATACATCCAGAACATCTGCCATTACTTCTGGGAAAATGACCTGCAAATTTTAAGCTCCAGCAGAAAGTCTCTTCCAAGTTGTAAAACTTCTTTTGGAAAACCTATAAAATATTGTCATCTTAATATTGAACAAACATTTCAAATTTCACATGCCCCCAAATATTTTCTCTTCCTAGTACCAAAATAATATTGAACACAAATGTGGTGGTTAATTTTATGTGTCAACTTGATTGAGATATAGGGTGTCCAGAGGGTGTCTGTGAGGGTATTTCTGAATGGGATTAACATTTGAATTGATAGAGTAAAGCAGAGCCCTCACTCCAGTGTGGGTAGATTGAATTAAATCAGTTCAAGGCTTAAATAGAATAAAAGTTTGAGTCAGGAACAAGTATTTCTCAAATCCTTATAGTAAGTCTATCAACTGTCTGTCTATCTTTCTATCTATTATCTATCTATCTATCTATCTATCTATCATCTGTCTATCATCTATCTATCCACCCCATTGGTCCTGTTTCTATGGAGAAACCAGACTAACATAAAAAATATTAGATCGAATTTCCTAGAATGTGATTCTGACTGTGACACATTAAAAAAATTTTTTTTTAAAAGAACAGTTCTTCAAATAGATCCTCAAAATAATACCAATTATTAATACTGTTATTAATAAGCAGCTATATTAAAAATCTGGGGAAATCATCTCAAATGCAGGAAGATGATGTAAGTAAGATAGTTATAGAACAAAACTTCCCCATATAATATTTATATAAATAGTAATTTATTAATAGTTTCTTGTTAACAATTGAACTATTTTTTAAACTTTTCTGTCACTTTGTAAACATAAATGATTTGTCATCTGCTTTGTGAAATGTATATTGACTTTTATTCAGTTTCCTGGATAATTGGGTCTCAGGTAATTCAGATTAGTTTTTCATTTTTAAATCAAATCTTATTTGATTATACTTGTCCATATTTTTGAGGGATCATTTGTGTTATTATTCAGACTCCTTGATGTTCACAATATCTTGTGAGTCAAAGCAATCTGCATCCTGCATTATAAATATTCTGGTTACCCTTAAGTTCACCTCATTAACAAAGTATTTAAGAGAGACCAGAGCTGTCAGTTAATGTTTAAATGAATCATTAAGAAAAAAAAAAAGTAAGGAAAGGAAAATATAATCTTTGCCAGCAGCCAGCACACCAAGCATTAACTCATATTATTTTCTTTTTTGGTAAATCAAAATAATGTACAGATTTGCATCTTTATATATCAACACTTGTGCCAAAAACATGGACAGGATACAATGTGATATTACAAAGTCTGCAACAAAGGTAAAAGAGTAAAAATGTGTTTACATGCGCTAAAAGTTGAATCTATTTAAAAATAAGAAAAAAGGAAAGGTATCTACACATCTATTTGTTTTATCATATCTTTTATGCTCATAAGCCCAAAGACCAATCAATAACAAAACAAAGCAAAAAATCAAAAATAAGTGAATAAATAATTCCACAAGTATAATACTTTAAAAAATAATTTTGAAACAAAAGGTGGCACAATTGCCTAAACTATAAAGCAAAATTCCTAAGAGACTATCAGCTATACCCTCAAATATTCCTCAGCCTGCTGTAATAGAACAGAATTATCCATGGACTCCTTGACCCTCTAAAGTTATGGTGGGAGTTCATCAATAGTACTTCAGCTTTCTGATTGTAGAAGCATTCTCATGGTCTAGATAAACCTGGTATGTGATCATATACTTTATGTGATCTGAGTAATACATAAAAAAAATTGACATCAAACTTCTAATGGTAAGACTACTATGTTATGGTAAGACTAGTGAGCAAAAGTATGATGAGAAATAAGATGATTGCATGATCTCAAAGTATCTTCCCATGAGGTACTTATTAACTGCAAAGCAAAAAAAAACTTTACAGTAGAGAAACCTGGCAAACAACACCTTTCTCAAGTGATCAAAATTAAACATAGATGGAACACAGAACAAATGAGAGCCATGTGCCTCCTGGTGTGATGCAGTAAGAAAGACATGACATGACTTCTCTCATATTTCTGCCCCCAAAGAACATAGGTCGAATATAATCCTGAGCAAATATCGGACAAACCCAAACTGGGGGACACTGTATAAAATAACTGGCCTGTATTCTTCAAAATCACAAGACCTTTAAAAACAAACACAAAAAGTGACTTCCAAAGTAAACTTGGTTAAAAAGATAATGACAATTAAATGAATAAAAGAGAGAGAGAGAGGGAGGGAAGGAGGAAATGAGGGAGAGAGAGAGAAAAAGAGAAAACAAATGTGATAGATGGTTACATTGGAGAATATGGGTGAAGGGTATTTGGGATAATTTTGCATTCTTTTGAATCTTTTTTGTAAGTTTGAGTTTATTTCAGAATAAAAAGCAAAAAAAGCCCATAAAAATATCTGCATTTATGTTCATTACAATTCTTCTGGGCACAAATAATTGCTTCTTGTTTTTTTTTGTTTTTTCCATGTTCCCAAAAAAACATATTGCCAGTGATTCTCATTTGGCTTCTAAGCTAAAAGGATTTTTGACTTCATTTAGCCTCCTACTCCTGCCAAATTTCTATTCTTAAAAGATAAAGAGACATAGGCCTACATAGACAAAGTCCCTCACTCAAATATATAAAATATTAAATTAAAAAATCTAAATTTGATATAGATTATTCATTTTTCATCCTTTCTTTAATACATTCTGATCCGTATAAAGAAAATGCTAGAACCATCTATCTCTATACATTTGACCCTTCAACAACATGGTGGTTTGGACCTCTGAGACTTCACACAGTTGAAAATCCATCACTTTTGACTACCCCAAAACTTAACTACTAATAGTCTACTGTTGATCAGAAGCCGTAAATGATAACAGTCAGTCAACACATATTTTCTTTGTGATATGTATTATATACTTACATATATTGGGCCTATTATGATAGAGAGTCACACAATCTGTTTCAGTCACTTCTTGAGGAGTGGAGACCAGATTTGGCAGAGTTTTGTTAGGACAGCATTTTAGTACACTTCTATTTAGGTTGAGCTTGCCCTCTTCAGTTTCCATAGTCCTCACTATTCCCTATCATCCATACTGGATTCTTCATTCATATGCAGCCTGGCACCTGATGGCATTTAAATCTGTGAGCCCTAACTTAAGGGGAGACATAAAGCAAGCACATACATAACAATAAAAGTAAACAAACAAACAAGGGTAAGAGATAAATGTTTTAAAAATATTTGCAAAATCTCTTTGGGGTAAGAGGAGGGATTAATTTTGGCTTGAAATGAAAGAAGTGAACATAGTACTTTCTAGGGGAGGTAGAAGTTTTCTAAGCCCTGGAAGACAGTGATGAAGGTGGGTGAGGATGTTTCTGAGAAACATGATAAGGAAAGCAGGAGGCAATCTCTGAAAGATTTTTAATTCCCCCTTTTTAGATTCTTTATGAGGCTACTCGAGTATCTACACGATTTCTACAGGAAGGCTGCGGACATTAAAGTAAGACTCCTTGTATTATTCCAAATTTGATGAAAAATAAATAAAACCATATATATTTTTTTTTTAGGATTCTAGACTAATGGAATGAGAAGGTAAAGAAAGAGAAAAAAAAAAGGAAGGAAGAAAAGAAAGGAGGGAGAGAAAAAGGGAGGGGCAGAGGAAGGATGGGAGGGAGAGAGGGAAGTGGGAGGAGGGAGGGAGAAAGGGAGGTGAAAAACACAGATGGTGTCCCTTCCTACTGCTGGCAGATGTAATTCCATCTAAACTTCTTGGAAAACAGAAGCCCTAGGGGGTCCACAGGCAGAGAGTCTGTGCTTATCTCTGCACCAACACGACAGAGTTGAACTGTGATACTTTGTTCAGAGTAGATACTTTGTTCAGAGTAGATAAGGACAAGTCAAGGACAAAGAGCATCTATGTTTTGTTTTATTATATTCCCTTTCAATTTATTCTAACATATTTATTATTTTTATCTTTATTCTCGTATAAAAAAAATGAGTAACTTTTATTATCTGTTCTGCATTGGAAATGTTGCAGAGACTCAACCTAGATTATGTCTTAAAAATTAGCTATTACTGTTTTTTCCTCCTATATAGGTAGACTTTTGTCTACCAATAATCATGTATTATTATCATTATTTATTCACTCCTATCATCAAAGAATGCCACAGAACTAGTAATTCAATTCTCTTATATTTTGAATTTTTGAAAACAGTTTATTACTCATTTTATCCAAGTGAGGTTTAGAAATCTCAGGTTGTGAAGACCATACCTTTCATTGTCAGCTCCAACTTTGTTCAAGATTTTGCAAAACTTCCATTAATTCTGTAGACTCTAATTTTAGGTAGAGAATTTCACACATGCTGTTTGTTAATAAACTGAATAGCTAGATCTCTGGGGATCATGTATAAAAAATATCTAAGAGAAAAACTTTCTAGTTTTTCTGTTATGGACATATGTACATTAAATTAATCAGTTAATTCTTAATTAAAATTCTTATAGCATTAGACAGTTTTTGATGGTCCATTTTATGTAGTAAAATGGTAAATGTTAGCTAATTGATCACACGGGAGGAATACAGTCTGATAAACTTCACTATATGAACTACAATTAACTACATTGCTATTGGTTTGCAAATTGTATCCATACACAGAGGGCAAAGAGGGATTGAAGAAAGAGGCAGGCTACTCCAGATTGGTGGCATGTTTAATAAGCAAGGGAATTTACGTGTGAGGCTTGTCTTGGGAGGAAGGATGTTTGTCTACTTGCAAGATGAGTAGCTTTCTGCACCTGCCCGCCAACATCTTAAAAGTTTATATAAAGTCTTTATCTGGGTTCAATCATATATACTGTTCAGATAGTCTCAACAACACATTGCTCTCACTAAGCTATGTTTCTGAAAATGGGTCCAACTGTGAGAACAGTCAGAAGAGCGTACATTCTAAAGAAAGGGAAAGGGATGATGAGCTTGTGATTGCTCAGGTCCAGCTCATGGTCAGCTGGCGGTCACATCCCTCAATGACCTCCTTCACTTACACAAATGAATTACTCATCACTCTCAGTCCCAACCACTGGACACCCATTTCCTCACCCCCACCCACAGCAACATAGACAAGGTTAAAATACACATACACACACACACACACACACCCATCACAAATATTAACACATGTGTCATTGGAAGCACTGCCATCCATACTAATGAAAAGTGCTAACAGATTTGCAGTTAAGTAATAGTTATTTACACAAGAACCAGGGTTCTCCAGATTTCTCAGCTAATTTTTAAAGTAAAACATAATGATCACCTTAGTAACAGAAATCTTAGAATTTTTTACTTTAGTAAAAATGACTATGAAAAGATGAAATAAATGATGTCAGGAGACAGAAATGTCTGTGAAATGTTATCTCGAGCCAGCTATGTGTCACTGGGGGAAATTGAAGTAAGACAAAGCTTTACATTCTCATTGTTCTTACAAGTTCTTTATTCTGAATCAGACTAACTGCTACAGAGACATTAGAAGAAGTCATAATCATGGATATTATCTCTCTTACAAGCATGGGAAAATTACCATTTTGTAGCACTTTTAGCTTGGCATGTGTTCCTTTTGATGGGGTCTTGGATAAGGTCTACATGGATACGGATAATGCCTTATAAACACTGTTTCAACCAAAGCTCAACGTCTTGTGAATATAGCCTATTCATGTTTTGAAGGGAGAGCCAAACATTCAGTCAACAGAGGAAAAACACACTCACTTTCTCCTCTATTCTAATACAAAGAGGCAAACACCTACCTTTATCTATTGTCCCACTGCAGAGCACCTACATGCTTGGACAGATTCTTTAACTGAAAGACTTCACTTCACCCCATTCAAAATCTTACTTTGACCATTAACAAAACACAGAAATTATAACTCAAACTACAAAAAAAATTGCTAAGTATTCCATTCCTGCTTGAATTCTCCATTTTAATTTTGTTTTCAATACTGGGCTGTCTCTTCAAACCCACATCATGTAGCTAGGATATGTAACTGTTAAACTGATCTGCATCATTTGCAACATATGCAGCTCCCGAATAATAAAACTATTATACAGTTAAGAAGCAGGCAATTAGAGATGGCTACTAAATACTCAAGACACCTACCAAATATGCTTCAGAGAGACCATTGACTCATTTTATGGATGTATTATAGATGCTTTTTGGCTAATACTTCCAGGAGAACAAGTGAAATTGTGATTTTTCAGTAACTGTCCAAATATTTCAAATTATAATACATCTCACTTAAATATGCTTTTGTGACTGGGTCATGAAAATATTACAAAACTGCATTACTTGTTCATGGTTATATCGTAAACCAAATCAGAGAAAATTAATTTAGCTGTAGCATCTTCTATTTTTTTCTCCCTTTCTTCCTCCCTCCCTCCTTTTTTCTCTTCTCTTTCCTTCCTTCACTCTACCCATGTTCAGTGTAACTCAAAGTCTAGAAAGTTAAATACACAAGAATCCAGTGAATTGAACTTGAAAGGCTTTGGTCATAACTTTTACTCTTTTGTGTATATGTGTGTCTTTTTAAGTTAAAGTGAGTAAAACATGCTTATTATAAAGTGTTCAAACAATACAGAAGTAACATTTCTCTTTTAAAGCACTATTACACTCTGGATGTATGTCTTTTTCTGATTTTTTAAAATGATTTTATCAAATCAAACAGTATTTATTGAACATCTGGATTGCACTGGTAATAATCACTTGACCATGATAAATACAAGAAAAAAAAAATAATGAGTTTGTCTCTTCCCTCAGAGAGACAACCATATAGCACATGGAAATAGATCTATTTGTATTAATAGTCTGTTATGTAAGAAAGTATATTGGAGAGTGGTTAATTAAATGGGGTTACATGTCAGAAACATTTGGTACAGAAAATAAGCATGAATTATAAAAAACAGGGACTTGATTTTTTTTCCCTGCAACCCCCGTTCCCAATTCCTCTCCAAAAATTGGTTCTCTGTCTGGCCAAGGAAATGCTGGGCAGATGGGACTGGGAGACTGTGAACAGAACATGGGACTCATTAGTGTTCAGACCAAAGAATTAATGCAGGACTGTTCCCCTCTGCATAGGAAGAGAGTCTGAGGACTCTTGCCAGTGAAACTTGAAGCAAATATAAAAGGATGGATCCCAGAAAAAGCTTGACTTCTTGGGATTAATAAACTCCTATAGAAAAGGAATGGCCATCCCATGATGGAGGAGCCACTGACATCCCTCCCTTTGGGAACTTGTGGGGAAACATGTCGGGTAGAACGATGTTGATAGCACTACTGCTGGTAAATGAGACACAGACAAGCCCTTCCTAGTGCCTCAGTAGAGACTTGAGATCTCAAGTCAAGGCTGTCTAATGCTGGCCCAGGTTCAACTCTATTCTCTAGAGAGGTAGCAGGCATGGCTGAGCCTCAAGGAGAGAGCAAAAGAGCATTTATATGTTGCTACAGGGATCTGGCAGCCAGAGAGATGACAATTCAGCGTAAGTTAAGAAGAATCTATTCTCTGTGGGGAAAATAAATTATTGAAGGAGACAAATGACAACAACAGCAATAGCAACAAAAAAGAACATAAAAACATGAAAATAAAGTGGTTCCATTACAGCTCCAAAAAGTCTTTTTGATGCTAAACACACAATATTTAAAAAAATTTTTTAAAAATTTTATTTATTTATTTGAGAGAGAGACAGAGAGAGCACACCAGCAAGGTGAGGCACAGAGGGAGAAGGAGAAACAGACTCTCCTGCCAAGCAGGGAGCCCAATGCGGTGCTCGATCCCAGGACTCTGGGATCTTGACCTGAGCAGAAGGCAGATGCTTAACCGACTGAGCCACCCAGGCACCCCAACACACAGTAGTTTTGAACTATGAAATTGGGGTGCCTGGGTGGCACAGTTGGCTAAGCGTTGGACTCTTGGATTTGGCTCAGGTCATGATCTCAGGGTCCTGAGATTGAGTTCTGCCTCAGGCTCTGCTCCCCACCTTGGGTTCTGAGCTCAGTGTGGACTCTGTTAGAGATTCTCTCTTCCTCTCCCTCTGCCTCCTACTCATGTTCTCTCTCTCTCTCAAATAAATGAATAAATCTTAAAAGAAATAAAAATAAATAAACTATAGAATTAAGCAGATTAACTGAATGGAAGGGGCTCATTTTGGAAATCTATTAGTGGCTTGGAATATCAAATATAAAAAAAAATAAAAGCTTAAAACAAACCAAGATTCAAAAAGAGATAGAAATCATGAAGTAAATGGCAAAAGACTAAGAAGAGAGATATAGGGGACCTTCAATGAATTAGAACTGAACCAGAAATAGAAGAAAAAAACAATGGATAAACTGAAGAGAGGTTATTCCCAAACAACTGTGAAAACAAAATCTAACTAAAAATGGAACACATAGAGTAGAAGCCTTTTTCATTTCAAAAAAAAAAAAAGAAGCTTTATGCAGATCCTTGTAAAATTTCTAAATTTCAATAATTCAAAAGAAAACAATAACAATTTAAAAGTCTTCCAGAGAAAGCCTGAGAAAAAAAAGAACTATTACCCAAGCATTTCATTTCGACCCAAGATATTATTTACTTGTCAGGATGAAAAAAAATACAGTATTTGCAAAGATTCATGCAAAGTATGACCCATATATCTGAACTGAAGAAAATATTTAAGAATGAATTCTACAAAATACCATGAGGGGCAAAGAGCTCCATATAGGGAAGGATGGAGAATAGAGAAACTATGAAGGAACAACTCCTGTGGGATCAGAACATAAATACATGTTAATCTATATACAATTTCCATTTTTAAAAAATGCCCAAATATTGGTAATTTCACATGGTTCAAATCCTTTCAACACATACGGGCTGAAGAATGAATGGGAAGGGGAGATGGGGAGAGTAAAAAATATTTTAAAGATTTTATTTTAATGAGTTGGGAGAAAACAGTAGGAGGAAAAATAGAGCATTTTTAGTGAAAGGGATAGAAGGCATCTTGTTTTCATATAATGGTAAGGAAATGTGTGTTTGCTTTGAATTATCAGAAAAGGAAGTTAATGGATAAAAGAACACAGAGTAAACAGTAACTTGAAAATGTGAGCAAAATTAAAAGAAAGAAAAAGGAAAATGAACAAACAAAAATCTAAACAGTAAACCCAAGTAAGATGGGAAGAATAAGGCATTTTTTTTTTACATCCAATGAAAATGTTCTTTTGTTTCCCCCCATTAAAGGACTGTTTGATTGTGTTAACAAACAAAACACAATCTGTGTGCTTCATGAGAAATAAATTTAAAACTGTGCAAAACTGAAACACTGGGCTGCTATTCCTTGGCCTCATCGCATCTCTGATGCTCATTTCTGTCAGACTGTATCCATGACTGGCCACCCAACAAGAGCATCATCCCTCACCCAGTCCTTAGTCCAATCCCATGTCACTATCTGGCTGAGGATGATGGCTGGTTGTCAGAAATCCAGATGGGAAAAGACTCAGGATGGGGATGAGTTTATGTCTTGTGAAAATTAAAATATCCTAAAGATGAATTAAGTGAAGCTTTAACTTTTAGGTTTCCTGAAACTGTACATCAAAATGGCCACTACAAATGGTTTCTTCAAAATGTAATGTATACTGTAACTTCAGTTGTTCTTTATAGTCAATGACTGAATGAAGTCAATTTATGAACAGAGATATTATTTTGTTTTGCAGGGTTTAACTAATCAATGAGACCATATGGACAATTACATTTGATAGCTCAAAGAATTACAGAGACAAAAATAACATAGTTTTAAAACACGGCACATAATGACCTTCACAGTGCATGGATGAAGGTTATGGAGTTCACATGAGAAGGGGAAGAACTAAAGATGATAGAAATATAGGGAGGGGAAAGCCCAGATCTCATTCTTAGAGTTTATGTAGACAATCTCTCCAGTTCTAAAATGTTTTGGTAAGCTACCGAGTAATGGCATAAAGGGCTACTTTTGACTATGTTCATCTATTTCCTATGCTTCTTCACCCTAGGATTCAGTGTCCTTATGTTATAAAAATTCCAATATATAATATACTGTATTAGCTTCTTAGGGCTGCCATAACAATGACCACAGGATGGGTGTTTAAAACAACACAAGTGTATGGTTTCACAGTTCTGGAGGTTAGAAATCTAACCTAAATCAAGGTGTCAGCTGCCTCTTGTCACATGACGTTTTCCCTGTATACCTCTGTGTCTCTTCTCTTCTTTTTTTTTTAAAAGATTTTATTTATTTATTTGAGAGAGCGAGAATGAGAGAGAGTACATGAGAGGGGGGAGGGTCAGAGAGAGAAGCAGGCTCCTCGCCGAGCAGGGAGCCCGATGCAGGACTCGATCCCGGGACTCCAGGATCATGACCTGAGCCGAAGGCAGTCGCTTAACCAACTGAGCCACCCAGGCGCCCCTGTGTCTCTTCTCTTCTTAACACGACACCAGTCATACTGGATTAAGGGTTTGCCTTATCTCTATGATTTCATCTTACTTAACTAATTAAACTACAATTAACATATTTCCAAATAAGGTCACATTCTGACACTCTAGGAATGATATAATTCAGCAGTATATGCATGTGTGTGTGTGTGTGTGTGTGTGTGTGTGTGTGTGTGTGACACTGCCCAACCCAGCACAAGAAGTAACTTAGCTAAATGGTCTTAGTTAACCCCAGGCATTTGCTTTTAAATACTAACCTCTAACCATAGAATAAAATGCTTTTTTCTACCTGTTAACCTGATTTGGAGTATCAACATTTAGAGAGGTAAGAAAAGGACAGAAGGACTGTCCTGGTCCTTAAAATCACAGCATTTATGCTCAAACCCTCTCTCCCTAATTGTTCATCGTTAAGAAGTGTATGGATGTGGCCTGAGGCCACCCTCTTAATCAAATCACATAGAGAGCAACCACATCAGAGAATTCACAATGGCCCACAGAATAATTGCTTGACCCCACGGTTGGACAGTCTGTAAGCAGGCTTGCAAATTGGCAAGCAGAGCTTAAGTGTCAAAAATGGATAGTGGTTTCACAGTGAATTACATCAGATCACAGAGTGTTGTGCCTTTATCAATTGTGACTTACAATGCTGCAAGGGCAGAGAGAAATGGATATGAATATGATCCTTATATTTTTGTACCCAAGTGTCAGTTCAGAAACAAAGACTCTGTTTTCAGGGCATGATCACAATGGACCTGCTGTTCAAAGATGGGGACAGAGATCTTTAAACCCACAGAGGATGAGTGATAGACTAAGGCTTACCTAGCTACTTAATAACAGAATCCAAAATGTAACAAAAGAGTTTTGGTTTCCACCGCCCAGCTGTCAGTTTCCAGTCAGCACTCCACCAACACCAGGGGAAAAAAAAAAAACTACATAAAGCTCACCATTGATAAAATGGTTCTTGCACTTTAAAACTAAATTAAGAAAAATGTAAAAGAAAAAAAAATTAAGAGCGAAGGAAGCATGGGAGGATTGAACAGGAGTTTGGGAGAGACCGCATTAGTTTTGGCAGAAAGATTATTTCAGGGCTCCCGTGACAGTGACTAGTAACACATGCTTTGAGCTCCTTGTTCAACAAATGCTTATTTGGTTGGTACATTTGCTGTTGGAACTACAAAAATGCTCCAGTTGGCTGGATGTTTAACAAGCTTCTCTTTAAGAACTCAGCATCTGTCAGGTGAATCAGAACAAGGGTTCCACTTATGGGAAGCAAGAGAAAAATGGTATCTAATGAACTGCTAATACCAAGTATTTATTGAGTTTTCCAAGGCATGTTCAAATCAGACCTAAGTTAAAAGGCTTATATGTGTTTTTTTTTTATTTTATTTTTTTTTAAGATTTTTTATTTATTTATCAGAGAGCGAGAGACAGAGGAAGGCAGAGGGAGAAGCAGGCCTCTTGCTCAGCAAGGAGCCCGATGTGGGACTCGATCCCAGGACCCTGGGATCATGACCTGAGCCGAAGGCAGACGCTTAACTGACTGAGCCACCCAGGCGTCCCAAGGCTTATATGTGTTTTTGATGATCTTTGAAAACTATTCACAGAGAAAAACTAGACTGAAATTTTTATTAGTGAAAACACTTTTTGAAACCATATGAGATGATGAATCTCTTACCAAGTGCCTTACCTAGGCTGTTATTTAAATCCTCACGATTGTCCTGGCCTGAAAGCTTTCTTTCCATTTTATAGGTGAGGAAACACACTGTGTGAAATCCAGAGACTTGCCTGTGGTTAGACATAACCACATGTTGCAGAACTGAAATTAGAAACTACCAGACTTCAGAGATTTTGCACGTACTCTGTTCTAACGTCTCCCCAGAAAATGATGCGGCTAGAAAAAAAAGACTTGGTGAAGGTATTCAGTCCTATCCCTCCCACTCTAAACCTGAGGACATTTCAGAACCAGGCGCTGAAGCGATTGTACACAAGTCACATGACAAAGTCAGGATACATATTGGTCTTCTGACTTCCTCAGAGGAACCATATTTCTTTTTTGTAATACCTTTTTAATATGGGAGATACCTTGAGATTTAAATGTTTTCATGTAGAACCAGAATTGAACCACTGTACAGATAGCTGGTTCCTGGAAGATGGAGTTGATAACAACATGCAGACATTTTATGTAAGAGTAATGAGGATCAACCGTCTTTTCTCACACCTGACTTGGTTACATAATATGGAAGGGAGCATGTGGTGCTTGCTTTTTACATTATCTCTCACTGGCTTTCAAAACAATATTTGTCAGGACAAAAAGTTGATCCAATTCCCTCCTTGGTTCATCGGCCTTGGTCATCTCCAATCTCTACAAAGAAATTCATATTTTTTCATATTTTTCATATTTTTCCCCTTACCATCTCCATTCACCTCTATTGTTCCTGTCCCCCAAATAAGTATACACTCTGACTTGTTTTCCATATGTTCTTAATATTGCAGCATAATATGACATGCTTTTTGTATATGTTTTTAATACAGTTGACCCGTGAACAACATGAGTTTGAACCACATGGGGCCACTTACACACAGATTTCTTCTTTTATAAATACTGTAATATAATTTATCTTCCTTCTGGTTTTCTTAATAACATGTCTTTTCTCTAGTTTACATTATTGTAATAGTACACATAACATACAAAATATGTGTTAATCAACTATGTTATCAGTAAAGTTTCTGGTTAATAGAAGGCTATTAGTAGGTTAAGTTTTTGGGGAGTCAAAGTTATATGTGGATTTTCGACTGTGAGGGCGTGGCATCCTAACCCTTCCCTCCAAGTTGTTCAAGGGTCAACTGTATACATAAATAAAATTGTGGCACAAAATTTATTTTTTCACACTTGACATTTAATGATAAAGGATTTCAAACAGTAATTACAGCAAAGTTGTAAGAATTTTACATCGATCATCCTTATACCTGTTACTCAGTTTCAACCATTAATATTTTCTGTCCATCTATTCACCCCTCTATCTGTCCATTAAACTATCATCTTTTGAGATCATTTCAAAGTCCATTTCAGATATCATTACATTTCTGCCTAAATGTATCAGTATGTATAGTGTTACCTAGCGCTGAAGAGAGCAGAGGGGAACGTTTCCTTACAGGGAGATAAGGAGCCCTCATACTTTGTGCTGTGCATATCACCTTGTACAGGAATACCTTCTCCTGTTCTGGTTCCCCTTTCTTTGTTCTGCTTAAGTGTGTGTGCATCATATGACACCTGTCCAAATCACTGCTCTATCTGCTCCTGGAAGGGAGGGAACATGATCCTTCCCCTGCAGTGTAAGAAGAGAATGTGCAGAGCATCCCCCTGCTGTGCCTGGGGATGAGACCCGCTGGCTGTGGATGACCTATACTCACCCCTGATGTCGACCATGCTCTGTCTTGCTCTATGTGAGTAAAGCATTGTTCCATCAGGTGCCTGTGTGAGTCATATCTCTCTTGGCATCCCCAACACCTGTGAACCATGAAGGGGGGTTGCCATCTTGGAATTGCTGCTCCTGGTGGGAGGTAACAAGTGTCACTTGCTTGAGATTTCCCTTACCCCTTGCTTTTCTCAGTGACTTGCAGACTCATACACTTTCCTTTAACTTCTGCAGTATCTCTAGAATTAGGCCAGAGAGGGTCATACTAACCCATGATTAATTTCCATCTTGTGAAGAGTTCAATATTGAAATAAAAGGTGTTTTGTTTATTTTTATACTCGTAATTACAATTACATAAATTTTTGTCCATTTTATCACTAATTTTGGAAATTTTATCTAAAATTACAGATATTCCTCTTCAAAGTAGAAGAATATCCAATTGGATAAATGTACCATGGCTAATTTATCCATATCCATAGTTTTGGAATATGAGCTTCCATCATTTGGAAATGATGTTGCAATGAATAGTTTTTGTTTTTTTTTTTAATCTACATATACTAGTTTTCTGTGTAATAAAGTACCATAAACTTGTTGGCTTAAAGCAACAGAAATTTATCCTCTCACAGTCCTGGGGGCCAGAGGTCCAAAATCAGTATCACTGGGTCAGATTCAAAGTGCTGGCCGAGTTGCGTTCCCTCTGAAGTTCCTAAGACAGAATCCATACCTTCCCTCTTCCAGCTTGTGTCGTGTAGTCTGCCAGCGAGCATTCCCTAGTAAATGCCACATCACTGCAGTCTTCAAGGTGAACATCTTCAAATCTCTCTCTGTTCCGAGTCCACATCACTGCGTGCTCATGCTTGTGTGTGTGTGTGTGTGTGTGTCTCCCTCTGCCTCACTCTTATAAAGATGCCTGTGGTAAAGTGTAAGGCCTGCTGGATATTCCAGGATAATACTCTGATCTCAAGATCCATAATTTCATCACACCTGCAAAATCTTTACCACATAAGGCAATATTTACAAGTTCCGGGAATTGGGTTATGACATCTTTGGAGGTCACGATTCAGGCTTTTACACAATATTCATAGTTTTACTTGTAATTTCTTCTCAAGATTAGCAAAACTAGATCAATGGGGATAAAACTTTAAGGCCCCAATATATAGTCGTCGTATTTTCTGAAGTCAGTGCTCTTATTTACACCCACGCCAACAACATACGAGAGCATCTTTTTCACTGACAAGCTGTCTGCATTTTGAACTACTATTTCAGGTGAGAAATAGGATATGAATTGTATCTTCTTGATTATTAGTACGAAGGAATATTTTTCTGTTTCCTTCGTCGTGAATTCTCTGCATTTCAAGTATTATATTTGTGGTTAGCTGTTTTTCCTCAGTACGTGGTACAGTTTTTAAAATGGATTATTATCGACAGAACATTTTAATTTTACATAGACTGATCTAGGCTTTTATCCTTTTTTGGTGCCTTTCACTTTTAAGCTTAGGAGTACCTCTTTTCTCCAGAAAGCAGGGTCATTGAAGATCAATGCTATTGCCTTTGGGTTTTTGTTTGTTTTGTTTTTGTTTTTGTTTTATTTAATTATACTTAAAATGAGCAATGAAAATGGACCCAATAGAAGATAAAAATCACATATTAGCTTCGTTCACAAAATCAGTGAATAAAAATATAAGGAAAAATATTGACCAAGTTTCTGTTAAAACATAAAAATGGTATTTTCTTTCTGAGTCCTCTGACTTTGTAACTGAAGAGGTAGTTCTGTCCATATTTTAGGAAATATTTTGTAATGGTCACTTGGAAACTGATATAATTATGATATAAATCATAATTTCCATCTATAATGTATTAGTCTCAAATTCATTTCTACACATATTTATTGAATCCTCGTTAATTATATGCTTTGGACTATGTCCCCCCCTCAAATTCACATGTTGAAGTCCTAAACCCCAACATGACTATATTTGGAGATAGAGCCTTTCAGGAGTTCATGAAGGGTACATGTAGTCCTAAGGGTGGAGCTCTGATTCAATAGGACTTGTGTCCTCATAAGAAGAGGAAGAGAGGCCTCCCTGAAACCACTGCTGCTGGTACCTTGACCTTGGACTTCCAGCCTCCATAATGTGAGAATTTAAATTGTGTAAGCCACCCTGTCTGCAATGTTTTGTTGTGGTAGCCTGAGCAGACTAACGTGCTGTATATACTATAAATAACAGAACGATATTTGAATGATCTCACTTGATTTTTAGGACCATTCTGTTCTTTTGGGACTGCCACTCAGTGAAACCTAAAACATGGTGTATTGTCCTCTATATATGACTCGCATGCCATTTACTCATGGGGTCTAAGTGTATGTGTGTCTGCTTCTCTTACTTCTCTTAATCAACTATTTGTAGCCAAGTACTTGCCCATTCTTTTTATACCTAAAGCTTGTCTGAAATGAAAAGGACACTCCTGACTATGAAGAAGAAAGACTGAAGTTAGTTTATTTTGAGAAGTTAAAAAAAAATACGTGTTCTCAGGACATTTGAGAAAAATATCTTTACAAAAAAAAAAAAAAAAAAGAAACCAAAAACCCACAGTTACAACATTCTGCTTACCTTAGGCATTTCCTTACTGTCCCTCTCTCTGCAATGAAAGGCATTTGACTCAACAATCAGTTCTTTAAAACCTTTTCCCCCACTTCTTCAATATGTCTATTTTCTCATTTCTCACTGTGGTGTTATTGAATTCATAACAGCAGTTCTGCATGGTATCATTTACCTGTAAGCTAAACCAGCAAATTCAAAGGGTTTCAAATTATGAAATCTGATTTGGTAGCTTTATGCAAAAATGAGAATCAGATGGAAAATAAAAATGTGCCGAGATGCGACAGTAGGTATCATTTCCTTATAAGCAGAAACTTCATTGCTGGAGTAAGAATGTATAAATTGTGATCGTGTCAGTCATAGTCTCAGAGATTACAAGGGGATTGTTTAAAATTCCATTTTATAGGGAAGAATATTAAGATTTAGAGAGACACGCTATCATAGAAAGAGCACAAGTTATGAATCACAAGTTATGAACTGGCTTTATCGTCCAGTTACACCAATTATAATGAAAGGATTTTAGACAATGCCCTTAACCTTCTGAGCCTTGGTTTCCTCTGATGACTAAGGTGATTTGTTAGAAAATAGATATGCTGTATCATACTGGGTAATGAACAGTTTGTGTGGAAAACAGAAACAACTCTAGGTATTTCCATTAAGAAGGGATTTTAATACAAAGAATTAGAAGCATTTGAAACTGTTGGGTGAGTAGGGACAGAGAAGATCAAGGAAATTGTTGCTGCCTTTCCAGAAATCCTGAGGAGCAGAAATCACTGTCAACCCCAAACAAGGCTCTCAGCATCAAATAGGTTGATTCACATGTTGATGCTTGGAATCTATTAGCAAAAATCTCCTCTTTGCCATCTTCCAAAGCTTTCACACCACCACACTGAAGCCAAGGCAACTCGCCATTCTTCTCATGCTATCAAATCTTTATCAATAATTTTCCATTTGCAGGGCATAAACTGGAACCCTGCCTCTGAGAGAGTCTAGAGAATGTAGGTTCCAGGCTTCTAGCTCTTGCTACAGAGGTGATAGTAGAGATCAGTTTGGGAATGGGTTTCAGGTTCCAACAGACAATAAAATAGACTAACACCACTTAGAAGAAACTCAGAACATCCAACCTGCCCAATGGTTTTGTTTGCTTTACTTACATAATATAATTCAAATCCATTTCAATTTGATCTCTGTACACTGCAACCACCAGTAATTCAAGACAACATTGCTTCTCACAGAAACTATTACAATATTTATCTTGTTTTCTCTTCCCACATTGCTCTCTGTATTACCCATAAGTTTGGTTATGCTGTGGTTACAAACAATTCCAAAATTGCAGTGGCTTAACCCAACTATTATTCATTTCATGCTCCTATTACATGCTTCTTATGGATTTTTGAGGGACTCTGCTGCATATAGTCACTTAGGGGCCCAGGTTGACTGGGACTCTCCCATCTTAGAGAAGCAGTATCTGGAGCACTCAGCCTCTTCCATTGCTGTGGTGCAAAACATGAAGGACTGGAGACCTGTCCATGGGGTTTTTGCTGACTAAGCCCATCAGTGACAAAGCCCCATTCAACTCCAAGAAATATGAAAAATGGAATATTTGGTTGAAACTACTGCTTATGCCACACTTTCTATAATCATCTTTCTATATTTCATTCAGATTAATACTTATAAGACATAAGTCAGATTATATCATTTTTATGCTTAAAAACATTCTGATGTACCCTTTGCCCATAAAATAGAACCAATACCTTTTGTTATAGCATACCAGACCCTAAAGGATCTGAGGTGCCATTTTTTTTTTTATCTTACTTCTTATCACTTCTGCTCTTGCTCACTATAGTCCAAGATGTTGTGGGTGGTGTTTTTGTTTTTTGTTTTTAATGTTCTTTAAACATGCCATGATATTTCCTGACCTAGGGTTTTGCACCTGCCATTCCTTCTGAGTAGAACTGTTTTCAGTGAGATTTTTGCATGACTAGTTCGTTCTCATTCTTCAGGACTCAGCCTAAATGTCAACTGGCACACTTTAGTCTCCAGTATAGCAGCTTTATATCACTTCACAATCTGTAAATTGTTTGCACCTATATTATTTCAAAGTATTAGAAGGTGTTCTGAAACATTCTTGAGTAATTTATCTTGAGTATCATTGTTCCTGTCTCAACAAATATTATTTTACCCAAACATGGACTAGAAAAAAAATTACAATATAATACATAATTAATTCTGACCGAAGTAAAGAGAAAATGCATCAAAAACTATCATTCCAAGTGTTTCAAAATGGTGGTGTTATTATTTTACTTTTTTTTTTTTTAAAGATTTTATTTATTTATTTATTTTTTAAGATTTTATTTATTCATTTGAGACAGAGAGAATGAGAGAGAGAGAGCACATGAGAGGGGGGAGGGTCAGAGGGAGAAGCAGACTCCCTGCCGAGCAGGGAGCCCAATGCAGGACTCGATCCAGAGACTCCAGGATCATGACCCGAGCCGAAAGCAGTCGCTTAACCAACTGAGCCACCCAGGCGCCCTATTTATTTGACAGAGAGATAGACAGAAGAGCACAAGCAGAGGGAGTGGCAGAGGGAGAGGGAGAAGCAGGCTCTGCACTGAGCAGGGAACACGATGCGGGACTCGATCCCAGGACCCTGAGATCATGACCTGAGCCGAAGGCAGACGCTTAAACATCTGAGCCACCCAGGCGCCCCGGTGTTATTATTTTAAAACAAATTTAAGAGGAGAAAAAAAAAGAGCTGGAAAACTCAAATTAGAAAAAAGAACAGATGATCTCAGCATGGAGTGTATGAAGTCCAAGGCAACCTAGGCGGCACCTCAAGATATAATGAACAAAGCAGAGCAAGTATTACAAAGTTCATTTGATCCTGAGACTCCATGACTTTGGAAGAGAGTAAATTTTTAAACTAAAATTGAGATATATTAATAACTACACTTCAAGACAATCTTTAAAATATTTTATAAGTGTACCTATGGCTAAAGGGAAGAAAATTGAATTAAGAAGACATAATTAAGAATTGGAATTAATTTACATATTGAAAAAAGAAAGCTTAGACTAATTTATTAAAAACTGTTAATTTCTCAAAATGTTAGACAGGATAAGTTGTAGAAGAGAATACTAATTTAAAAATGTATGTTGATGGTAGATATTAAGAAGATACAAGGTTATATTTTTGATCATTATATTTAGGATCTATTTTTAGGAGAGACTTTGAAATGAAATTCATGTACAAATTTTCCCCCCAATAGGATTGGTTTCCCCCAAATTGATTAATAGGTGGGTCAATTAAAATCGTACAAAAGTAATAGATGGGATTAAACACATGAATAGCTTTTCAGTTCCATGTAAATTGATTTGATTACATGCCAACAAAATATCAATGTAGTTGAATTATTAGTTGCTTACTCATATCTGATTTTATCTAGTGGTAATTTAAGAAGCAAACTGCCTTCCTTAGAGAGAGTTCTATGTATTAAGGTTTATGTGATGGAGTTGAAGCCGCTTTTCTCAAACTATGAGTTAGAAGGTAAAGTTCTTAAAGAACCTCAACAGTAACAGAAAAGTTTTCCATGATCAAACGACTTAGACAACTGCTGCACTGAAGAAAATGAAACATGAGAGTTAATAGAGAAAAAAAAAAAGAAAATGAAACATGATTTTTGGTGCAACTTTGATCAGTTTTTCTTTGTTTGTTTGTTTTATGTATTACTGGAGACCATGATCTCAGAGGTATAGTATGCAGTGCTTTCCAAACTGATTTTTCCATGGAGTATATTCCATGAAATATAAACACTTATTCCACAGACTATAATCCACGAAATAGACATTTTCCAAAAGCTTAGTGGATAATGAAACTATTTGGTGGAACTCAAATTAGAGTTTATCTGTTCCTTTTCAAGCTGTGAGAAAATTATTGTCAGAAAAGCCCCTGGAAAACTGAAAATGTCTATAAGAGAAAACTTCCAGGGAATTTAGATAAATAGCATTGCCTACCAAAGGGAGACAAGACGAGGGTGAGTCAGCTTCAGCTGCTTTAAATTTATGGTATAAGGGCATCCAGAGAGGGGCTTGGCAAACAAGTTCAGGCAGGATCTCTAAAACCCTTTGGCTTTGATGTTGCAGCCAGCTCAAGGACCAAGCACACACAGAGCCCACCCAGACTAATCTCACAGTCTCTGGAAAGAACCAACCTCATTTACTCTCATGGATTCTTAAAGTATTTGTCCTTTTACAATCCCTTTCCTTTCCCTTAGTATATCTACATCATATGCATCCTATAAGACCCCACAAAACCCTGCCTCCATTAGACCTACCCAGGTAGCCTTTCTTGACCACTCCAACATTATCATTACATTATTTAAATTAAGTTGCATCCCTTTTTCTCTCTCATTATACCTATCTTTTTACTTCAAATAATAGATGGCAACATGTAAGTACATATTTGTATGTTTATTCGTGTAATTTCTCTCCCTCCATGGGGATTTAAACTGTATAAGATAAGAACAAGAATGTTTGCATTGTCCACTACTCTACCCAGGCACTGTACCAGGCACAAAGACAGGACCCACTGATCTTTGATGGATAGATGACTATGGGTTCAGTGCAATGCAACGATGCTGAAATGCACTGAGAGACCTGGTTTCGAATTCTGGCTCTATCATTTATTGACTTTCTTTCTTCCTTCCAGGTCCCTTTCCTTGTCTATAAAATAGTGTGATAGTATTATAATCTCATAAGGATTTGGTAAGAACTAACAGGAATAATGTGAAACTCTTCAGCAGTTGTTAGGCAGTAAACTATTTTATTAATCACTGATCTTACTTTTTTCGATTAATTATCTTACAACATATATTGCCTCGATCACCTAAAGCACAATATAACTTTATTGCTGCATAAGGAAAAAATAAAATTACAGAAAGGACCTGTTCAAACAATCCAGAGTAATTAGAAATCTGGATCATTTTTTTGTTTTTCATGTATTCAATGTTCTTATTGGTAATTAGGTTCTTAAGCCAGGATGGCAAAATCTATTTCACAAAATATTTTCAATTAGCTTTAATCAATCAAATGTAGTACCCTACTCAAGCTCACTGAAAAGTGCATACAATTCCTTCAAGGATCTCAAAAGAGTCTTAATCTCCTCCCCAGACTCCTATTGAATTGGTGCAGCTAAACTTAGGTGTGGGAGGAAAACAAACTAATTTTATTTTAATTACAACAAATACTTTTGGAGCCTAGAGCTTGGGGAGGCAAATGCACACAAAATCATTAGCTTATAATGATGCAAGAATGATAGCCTTCAATTCCTTCTCAGGTGCCTTTATTTTAAAAGATGATGCTCAATTCATAATTGATAGAATTGGATGCCAAAACTTATGGCAGAGAAAAATTGTCAAGCATTTGGGGAAAGAAATCTTGAGTCACACCAGCTCTGCTTGAGCATCCATTCACATCCATCGTTAAGTCAGTAACCCCTTGAACTCTTCTTGCTTTATTCAATTATTCCTTCTTTTAATAAATATTCTTGAGAATGTATTATTTGTCAAAACCTGGGGTGAAAAAAATATAGTTCCTTAGCTAAAATTGTTATTAGTTAAGGAAACAGAACTAAGCACAAAAGCTCTGGGAGCAAAGAAGAGGTAAAGCTGAACCAATGAGAGGAAACAAGGTCTCATAACTACTTTGCCAATCTGAGTCCCCTTTGCCACGATACTTAGCACAATGTTATAAATACTAGACACATGGGAAATGCTCAATGAATAAATTGATATGTTTAAAGTGACCTAAAATTCAGCAAGACAAGTAATTAGAAATTTATCAAAAATTACAATAGAAACAATAATTTCTTTTCAAATGTAGCCAACTTCATTTACATACCTATTCACCAACACCTATTTATGTTCAGCTAACATCCACTGAACATTAACAGTGAACCAAACAGATAGGATCTTTAATATAAATTTTCACAATAAATGTAGTAACATCACATAATGAGGAGGTGATATCCAATGGAGCAGCAACATATAGTGAGGAAGTAGTAGCATCATGTAATGAGATGAGACTAAAGGTAAACCTACCTAAGATCATGAAGTAGTAAATGTGGGCTTAAGAATTCAGATTTAATCCTTTGGTTCAATGCCACTTCATACTTTACAACATTCTATACTAGGTAGCAGATAAAGAAGGAAATTTGGTAAGGTGACCACGTTTAAACTTTTGACAGAAAAAAAGATGTAATAAAGCAAACAAAGGAAGGTGGCTCATTTTCAAGAAGACTTGAGAGATTCAGCTAATTATTTGAAGTCTTTATACATGCCCACACCCACAAGCCTCTTGGAATCCCCTGGAACACTTCTTGCCCCATCCTGAGAGCTACATAGTCTGTGGCAGAAATTTATCTCATTCAAATGCTGGAAGTAAAAAGTGCACATAGTGAGAAAATTACAAGAGGGTTAGCAGTGTACTTTCACTCAGAGCTAGAGGAATGAGGGTATTCTTAAAAAGAAAAATTAAAAAGAAAGCGTGGGTGAAAAATTAGGATGGGAAACAAGAATAGGATGGAGCTATATAATCCAGAGGAGGACTTTCCAATATGAAGATGAAGCCAACATCATGTATGTGCAGTAGCAAAATATTTATTATTCTACTCAGTACTGTTTTTAACCCATACACCAAATATTCAAAAAAAAATTCAAATTGTAAGTTGTATTCAAGTACTATCATACTTAAAGAAAAGAAATAACTTTAGGAGTTTGTTTTAAAGCCCACTTATTAGCATACTGAGAGTTTTGGTTGGTTTGGATACAAATTTTTTTAATGTTCTGCAAGAATTATCTAATACATTTTTTGAATTAAGAAATCATTAAATTCAGTTCACTAAGAAAATAATTATTTTAAATCATATTTTATATTTAATTTAATTCAATTCAATTGATACATTTAATTGATTTAAAACTAAAATAAGGGACGCCTGGGTGGCTCAGTTGGTTAAGCGACTGCCTTCAGCTCAGGTCATGATCCTGGAGTTCCGGGATCGAGTCCCGCATCGGGCTCCCTGCTCGGCAGGGAATCTGCTTCTCCCTCTGACCCTCCCCCCTCTCATGCTCTCTCTCTATCTCATTGTCTCTCTCAAATAAATAAATAAAATCTTTTAAAAAAATAAAAATAAAAGAAAATAAAACTAAAATAAAATAGAATTAAAACACTACAAATAATGACATGAATAAGATTACATATACATATACTCCATCTTTTAATAATTACAAAGCAATTGTTTTCTGTACTTGTAGATTCTATCTGTACATTTGCAAATGAATAGGACCATTGACTAAAGGGCTTAGTTCTCCATATGCACTATACTATTTGGGAATATGTGTGTAGAGAAGCTGAGTTACCTTAGTAAGCCTAACATTTTAGAATTTACAATGTTTTGATGTACACAATTCTCATGATACTTGTGTAGGGAAAGATTCAAATGAATTACCCATCAAAGGGATTACTTAAAAGGCCACATCTTTTCTGACTATGGTGATGACTAAAGGTCCCTTGAAGTAAATCTTCCAGTGCAGATAATATTCACTAATACTAGCATGGATACAAAGTTAATGTTCTGTAATTTGGTTGTTAACATTTTGATATGTTTGCTTCAGTTCCCTACTTTATAGATCGCTCATTTTGCTTCAGAGCTCAGGATCTTCTACAATAGAAGGCACCAGCTCTTACTTCCCAGGTTACAAAACTCGAGTAACGCTGGATAAACCCAGCCAAGACTCAGTGAGAGTATCCTAAAGTAAAAAATGTTGAATACGGAAAACTGAGCTAGTAATGTAGACTCAGTACAATGGCTTAAGGGGCCAGGATGAAGAGTAGGGTTGACATCCAACATAGCGGGGCTAAAAAGCCCTCTAGACCCAGCCATCAGGTTAAGATGTTGTACTTTGAGGAAGAATGGGGATGAAAAATGAAGGAGAGAGAGATAAAGACTGAAAGAGAGAGATTCAGAGCCTATGTGTGTGGCCCCACAGTGAATGAATCATACTCAAGACCTGGCACCACCAAAGGCTGGACAATGTTCAAGGGACAAGACACTATTAGTCTTCAACAGTGACTCTCTGTGACAGTGAGAAACAATGGAGATGTGTCCACTCTTTGCTTTCTTATCTGCCTGGCCTCAGAAGTAACTCGGACCAAGTAAACAAGTGATTTTCCTGAGGAGTTGAAGGAAGTGTAGAGTAGCTGAAGAGGGCAGTGTTAGATTTTCAGCCTATAAAGCATAAGGGGGCTTTGATAATTACATAGAAAACTATGCTACCATATTCATATCTTGAGTTTATGGAGCAATTCATGAAAATAAGCAGAAGTGTAATGAGTGGGAGGGGTTTGGTCACATAGGTTTAAATCATTTTAATTACTTTCCAGGGGCAGCAAAGTAGTCATAAAAATTTAAGTGATTTGTGTGGGATCACAAGTGACAAAATGGTTCAGTGTTTTTTCTACTTTTCTAAGCTATTTCAAAAATGGGAATAAAAAAATAAACTTTTTTTTCCCCCAGAGGGAAAGAATACATGGGTAAAACATAAACCTGATAATTTATGATTTTCTGCCATGTCTTATTAGTACAACTGAAGTACTATCTTTTACAAAGTACGTAAGGTGATTTTCTTGAAATCTAATACTCATTGTTATGTATAAATATGCAAAAATCACTAAAAGTAAATTATTCTAACCTGAAAACTTAGACTTATATAATAGATATATTTACTCACCTAAATAAATATTGAGTGAAAACCTATGTATAACAAGGGTTACTGTATTGTTTAATTGGTCATTAGTTTTAGGGGAGTCATTTTTTTTCCTTATAAAAGTATTCATTGTAATATCTTAGAAAGAAATGACTCAATTAATGCCTTTAAAATTGGATTTGTTATATAATGATACAATTTGTTCTCAAAATTTCATGATCATGACTAGTCTATTAGGCAAGATACTAACTCTCACTTGAGTGTTAATTTAAATCTATCCAAAAAGAGAAGGGTCATTTCAAATGCTGGCTGTTGTTCCATAAATTGTATTTCTTGAAACATTCTAGAATTTTTCTCAAGCTATTCTATGCATTGACCATCATAATCATTAAAGTATTCTCGAACCTCAATTTCCATGAGTATTAATGAAATCAGAACAAAATGGTTCCATTTACCATTTAATCATTTGCCAGAGGCCACTTACTCTAAATCAATAAATATGGTAATTAGGCAGTTCATTGAAATGATACTTAGAAAGTTACAATAATTAAAATTAAAAAATTAAAAAAGTTTCTTACCAATGTTCACCATTTCAGAGTGAATGGCAAGATTACATGTTTTCATTTTAACTTAACTATTATAAAATAACTATTTAAAAAGAAAGCATAAAAATAACTTAGTGTGTAGAAAGTATGCTTTTTTACTAAGGAATACTTTGTGTTCATAGTTATGGTTAAATGAAATAGTCAACAATTTTTCTTACATCCAAATACAGAGGTCAGGTTAAAATATTTACAAGGATATGTGGATATCTGTTTCATTTACTTTAAGCTTGTGTTTCTAACAATATTGCTGGCTCAGAAAGCATAGTCTAAAAAGAATGGAAATTGCTGTTAGTTTTAAAAAAATTATACAGCTTTGACCTATCTTGATGGACTTGAAGGGGTGATGATGAAAACTGTAATCTTAATAAATCTCCCACAGCTAGAGGTTTAAAACTCATACTGTTTCAAATTAGTGAGGACAGCAATATTTATTTGCTGCTGAATAACAGTCAGCATGGCATTTCAGCAGGAAACACTTTATAAGACTTAAACTTATGAGTAGCAAAGTTGAAAACTCATGTTAAAGAAAAGGAACAGAGACTAAGTACACCCAGCGATTCATTCCAAATCAAAAAGGAAACAAACCAAACTTTATCTTTCCTTCTCTTTGACTTTCCTCCCTACCATTGGCTTCCTTTACAAATAATAGCAAAGAATCCTGGCATTAATAGAGTACTGTATAATGTTCAAAGAGTTTTAAGGTGCATCATTTCATTGAACTAATATAGTAACAAAAATAAATAAATACTATCTTCAATTTACAGAAGACGTAATACATCCAGTTGTCCAAAATGATATCTTATGTTCTTATGTGAGGTGTAATGAGAAGCTATGTCAGATAAAGTTGTCAGATGACTGGGCTTTTGTCAACAGATCATTTTAGTAGTGAACATGGAATCTACCACAAGGTCTATTAGCCATAGTAATTGTGTAGTGAGCAGGAGGGCAGCATGGTTAGATAGAACCTAGAGAGAAAGAAAACATTTCATCAAGTGGTCTCTCCTCTTGCATTCACCTTCCATATTTATTCCCTTACCATGACAGAAAAACACTCTTGGCTTTCCTCTAATCTCAGTGGCTCCTTGCCTCAATCTCTTTTATTCAGTATCATTTTCTTTCCCAATTTGGGAACACTCCCAAATCAATATTCTGGGCTTTTTCGCAAGTACACTTAGACCCTTTGTGACCTTATTCAAGCCATGGATTTTTAACATCATCATCACTATGCAGATGACTCTTAAATTTTAGAGCTGAACCCCATCTTTCTTCTAACCTCTGGATTCATGTAGAACTATAAATCCTTGATACACATCAAACTTAACATGTCAACACTGAACTCTAGATTTTCTATCCTAATTCATTCTTCCTCTTCCAAATAAATAGCATTACTATTTACAACATTGCTTAGAAAACAAACTGTAGAGTCAAGCTTGATTTCTCTTCTTCATACACTGTAACTAAACCACAAGCAAACTCTATTGGCCTCACCTTGAAAATAGATCCCAAGACTCACTAGCTTATGATTATATTACATTCCAAACCATGGTCATCTCCCACCTGGGCCACAACAGGAACCTCCCATCTGGTTTCCCTGCTTCCACCTTTGACCCCCTACATTCTGTGGTGCACACAAAAGAGAGCAAACCTGTCAAAATATAAATCAGGTTAAGCCATTATCCTGTCAAAACTCTTCAATCGGGGTGCCTGGGTGGCTCAGTTGGTTAAGCGGCTGCCTTCGGCTCCGGTCATGATCCCAGGGGTCTGGGATCGAGCCCCGCATCGGGCTCCCTGCTCAGCGGGGAGCCTGCTTCTCCCTCTCCCTCTGCCTGCCTCTCTGCGTACTTGTTCTCTCTCTCTATCTCTCTGTCAAATAAATAAATAAAATCTTAAAAAAAAAAAAACTCTTCAATCTTTTTCTTTGTATTTAGAGTAAGATATAGGGGCTGTAATGGTCTTACTTCAGGCTAACTTTCAAATGTCATTTCCAACAACTTCTCCACTTATGTATGAGGCTGATATCCTTATTCACTGTAAACATGCTAAGCATATTGCTGTCTCAGGGCATTTGCATTTCCTGCCCCCTTGGACTGGAATGTTCTTCCTGAATAGAACTCCACAGATCCCTCACTCATCTGTTATTTATTGCTTGTCTTCCATACTTGAGTGTGAGTTCCATTAGAGCAGGGTTTTCTCTGTCATGTTTGTGATTCTACCTCCAGCGTTTAGAGTAATGCCTGATTAGTTGATTAAATGTAGGAAGACAAAAGGGTAGGAAATAAGGAAAGAATAATGAAAAGAAGGAAAAAAAAGAAAAGAGGGAGGAAGGGTAGAAAGGAGGAAAAGAAGGAAAGAAATAAAAAATAGAGTAAATGAGTGGAAATTTGTTCTGTAATTATGAAAGGGACTAGAGGGCAAATTTCTGTGCCAGAAAAGTACAAATCAAGGCCCAGATATCTAAGGCAAACTGGAACACCTTTCAGTCAAACCAAAACTTGTTAGACTAATTGGTTCTGTTACAGAGGAAGACAGTTCCATTGGGGCCATTTTTTGATAAGTTGGAAAAATTCAGAAAAACTTATTTGAGAGATTTTTCTTTGACAGTCTATTTAAAGCAGAGGACTACTGAGGAATTCAAAATGCTTTCTCAAAATGAGACCATAATAAAATGATAATAATATTAACTATTATTTATGGTGCCAAGTACTGTATTGAAGATGGTGGGGCTAATTAATCAGTTTTCTTACAATCTTGGTTTTTGATAAAAAAAAAAATCTTGGTTTTTGATTAAAAAAAAAAAAGATAAACTTCCCTGGTCTCATGAAGCTTATGTTCTAGTAGGGAAGAAAGATAGTAACATTAAATTAAATAAATTAAGCTAAATTTTAAGTGCTATGGAAAAAAAAAATCCTGAAATTCAATGTTCCAGTGGACAAGTAATACCTTTTTTTGACATTTAGGCTGGCATCTTATAGATCAGGGAGGATTAGGCCATGTGAAAATGAAGTGGGGTAAATGCAAAGTCTCAGACAAGGATCACATGGTATGTTCCAGATGCAGGGAAAAGAAAATTTCCAAACTCCTGTGGCTGAAGTGCAGTAAGAAAGAAGGACAGTGGTAGAGTTGGAGTTTGTAATGTGGACACAAGCCTGATCCTGAAGACCTCTCAAGACCATAATTTTATACTAATCTATCATAAACACTATCTAACAAAAGTGAAGCTAATCTAAACCAATTAAATCTTCTAAAAAGGCCTTTGAATAAGAATTGTTAAATTGTACCATATAGAGAGAGGAAAATTGAGGGGAGAGGCTCTATAACTTGTCTAAGATCACAGAATTGGTTAGTGGTGGAGCCACGATTCCAGCCCTGCCTTGCTCAACTCCTAATGCAGTGGTTTTTCCACTCTAGCACTTTTAGAAGGATAAAAAATTATCATTCCGTGAAGATCTGTTCAGTTAAGATACAGGAGGGGTTCTGAGGTAGATAAATATTGCCCCAAATAGGAGTGAAACATGATTTACAGTGACCAGAAATTTTAGGTCTAATTCTGAAAAGGTTTTCTCATTTTTCTACCTCTGCATCTCTTCTCTCCTCACTGTTCTACTTGTTATGTCTTAATAGTATTTTTTCAACAGTTCTAGGTATTAGACTAAATTTGGCAACTTCAAGTAAAGACCTAAAAGACTTAGGTTTGATTGCTTAAGCAGAAAGACTAAATTAGCCATGAAAGTAGAAATCTCTTTTGGTTCTAGGTATCATGTTGATCCTTAAACTGAAATGGGCCAGAACAAATCTCTTGATTGTCACTGACTTCAGAGATAATTGATCCTCAGACATTCCTCATCTCACTGGTCAATACCACCATTCTATCATGTTAATTATGATATTGATATATGATTCCAGATTTCTTTGTTTCCTCACTCCCCACATTCAACCCCTTATGATACTCTATTGAAACCACTCCCAAAACATGTCCTGAATCTTCATTATCCCTCTGACATCAACAAGTCTTTCTGTACTATTGACATGGTTTTAACAAGCCATCCTATCCTCTTTCTTGTCACTTTATAATCTATCGTTCATGAGCAGTTAGAGTGAACCTGAACTTTTATAAAAGAAAATCCTTCCTAGAAGCAGAATTGAAAACTAGTCCCAGTGCATTAGAGCTGTGCAATCCCAAAATCAGATTGGAAGGGCACACTAAATACACAAAATGATGTATGGATACCTGTACAGAAAGAATTTGTTGCCAAATTCATAATTTATCATAACCTTAAAATATGATCCAATTTCTTTAATTTTTATTTTTTTCTAAGGATTTTATTTATTTACTTGACAGAAAGAGACACAGTGAGAGAAGGAACACGAGCAGGGGGAGTGGGAGAGGGAGAAGCAGGCCTCCCGCCGAGCATGGACCCTGATGCAGGGCTCGATTCCAGGACCCCAGGACCATGACCTGAGCTGAAGGCAGACGCCCAATGACTCAGCCACCCAGGCGCCCCTTTCTTTATTTATTTTGTATGACCCTGACACTGTTTGCAGCTCCCACTTTATTTCATAATACCCTTTACCCATCCATAAGGGTGAAATCAGGCCATTCTTTGAGTTCTTCTAACATGCCCAGTTTGTTTGGTTACAATTTAGGGTCCTTCTATTAACACAAGAATTGGCAAACTACAGTTTGAGAGCCAAATCCAGCCTACCACCTGATTTTAAAGCTAAAGTTTTATTGGAACAAAGTGACATCCCTTCATTTATATTTTTGCTGTGGCTCATTTTGTGCTACAGGAGAGTTTAGTTGTCATGACACCCTGCTCCACAAAACCTAAAATATTTGACCTTTTGTAGAAACAGTTTGCCAAACTTTGTGTTAGCTTGTCCCTTTGAATGCTCCTTCCCCTTCAACAGTTACATTTTTTCCCTTTGTTTCATTCAGATTTCTTGCCAAATGTATTGCTCTATAGAGATTTTTCTGAATAACTAATATAAGGCTACTCCTTATCCCATTATCTAAATTAAATCTCTTCACAGGATGTATAACTATCTGATGTTATTTTTAACATTTTTAATTATTCATTTATTTATGTTGTTACCACTTCTCACTGAAATATAAGCTTTCTGATAGAAGGAAGCTTGTTGGTCTTCATGACTGCTTATTTTTTTTATTTTTTATTTTTTTGGCAGAGAGAGAGAGACAGTGAGAGAGGGAACACAAGCAGCGGGAGTGGGAGAGGGAGAAGCAGGCTTCCCACTGAGCAGGGAGCCCGATGTGGGGCTCGATCCCAAGACCCTGGGATCATGACCTGAGCCGAAGGCAGGCACTTAACGACTGAGCCACCCAGGCACCCCTTCATGACTTCTTATAATAATAATTGATACATAGCAGATTCCCAACAAATATTTTTTAATAAACAAATAAATAGAAAAGAAGAAACTGCCATCTTAGAAAAAAAAATATGCTGCTTTAATCCAACTGACTTCTCAAGAGTATGTATTAAAGAAGGAAAATGGAAGGCAGAACAAATAATTTAATGAGAAACATAAATAGCAGGTCCCAAATTCCAGAAATTTCCAGAAATTTAGTACAATGATGAAAGTTAAATATACTGTTAAATGCAGTCCCAAATGCTTAAAGCCCATTTCAACCAGTCCAAACATGGTAAGGTAAGAAGAACTGTGTTCAGGTTCAGTGGTTCTTCAACTTAATTGGACATGAAATCCCTTGATATAGACAGTGAATCTGCAACTCCACTGCTGACCCAGGTGCCTTGTATTCACAGATATTGACAAAATGTCAAAGTGACAGCAAAATCATCTTGGCTTTCTCACAGGCCTTGAAGCGTCATGGATTTGAGTCATTTAATTGCTACACTGGTAAACACTGGGATAAAATCATTGGCTCAAAAGCTGTGTATCTGTCCTTATGAAGGCAATCTAGAGGAATGCATCACTCTTTCTTCCCAATAATACTTAAAGCTTAAGTCTCACTGTGAACAAATTGATCTAGGCAAAGTTTCATTCATTCATTCATTCATTCATTCATTCATTCATTCATTCATTCATTTATTCACTCCTGTACTCACTAAAGTCTGAGAACACGTTTAAAAGAATGTCCCGGGCGCCTGGGTGGCTCAGTTGGTTAATCGACTGCCTTCAGCTCAGGTCATGATCCTGGAGTCCCAGGATCGAGTCCCACATCAGGCTCCCTGCTCAGCAGGGAGTCTGCTTCTCCCTCTGACCCTCCTCCCTCTAATGCTCTCTGTCTCTCATTCTCTCTCTCACAAATAAATAAATAAAACCTTAAAAAAAATAAAAAATAAAAGAATGTCCCATCCCTGAGGAACTTAAGTTGAACTGCAGACTATCTGTTGACCAACTTGGTATTCTTTAAGTGTTCCCAGACTCATTTCCAACACGGCAGGACGTGACAACAAGAAACCCTTGAACAGCAGCAGAATGGCCAAGAATTCAACCCAATTCTGACACCATTTACACCAAAATAGCATCAGATTCTATAGGTTAAGGGTTTAGTCCTACAAGACTGCCTCCTGTTACCCCCCACTCCAGCATCGGAGGACTGTTGCAAGCTCCAAGCTCTTACCTGTGCTTCTGACCAACCAGCTACAGATTAGAGGTTCCACCAACCCCCTCCCTTAGGTTTGATTAATTTACTAGAGTGGTTCTCAGAATTCAAGGAAACACTTAACCTTACCAATTTATTAAAGGATATGATAAAGGATGTGATAAAGGATGTGAGTCAACAGCCAGATGAAGAGATACATAGAATGAGAAAAAGGGAAAGGACTTGGGGTTTCCATGCCCTCTCATGGTGTGCCAGTCTCACTACATCTCCAAATGTTCACCAACCTGGAAATTCTCCAAACCTCTGGATGTCTATGGATGCTTCATTGAAGTCCTGATTGACTACAACATTGGCCATTGGCTGATTCGACCTCCAGTTCCTCTACCCTCCATGGAGGTCAGGGATGGACTGAAAATTCCATCTCTCCAATTACATGGTTGGTCCTTCTGGCAACCAGCTTTTGCCCTTGGGTGTAGTCCCAAACCACATTCATTAACATGACAAAAGACACCTTTCTTGCCCTTAACACTTAGGAAATTCCAAGGTTTGGGGAGCTGTGAGCCAGAAACTGTGGACAAAGACCAAATATATATGATAAATAAATAAATAAATAAATAAATAAATAAATAAATAAATAAAATATGGTCATTTGAGTTACCAAAAATGTATGTCTGTAAGTTACAGTATCACAGGTATCATAACCTCTTTCTTCTATTTTTCCCTCTGCATTCTAAGGTATAAGTAAATATCTTAGATGGTTCCTATAAGACAGGTGCTAGAGATGGGAGATGGACCAAAACAAATTAAGGGTCTTGCCATTTTGTGAAGTTTCCAGGTATGTGTTGATGTGGGCATGTTAAGATAGATTCTTTAAAGTAAAGGGCAAGATGTACTTTCCAAATTCTGTAAGTAATCAATAGACATAGGCAATGCTTGATGTTCTTGGGGTACGTCTGGTGGCCAAAAATATGCCATTTTGGTGTGCTGACTAACCAAATGCACTATGAGAACCAAGAGAAGACTGAAGCAAGTTTAGAATTAGTGCAAATGAGTTTTATCTAGACCTTATAACCCAGCTGATTCGCTAATGGTCAAGTGTCTCCAGCAGATACAGATGTTTCTGTCAAGCCACAATAGGGAGTACACTCTTTTCCTTGAAGAAATTATACTGCAATAACTTTTGATGTATAGCAACTGGCTTATTACCTGGTCCTGGTTAAGACTGTTTGTCTAAGGGGCGCCTGGGTGGCTCAGTCATTAAGCGTCTGCCTTCGGCTCAGGTCATGATCCCAGGGTCCTGGGATCGAGCCCCGCATCGGGCTGCCCGCTCCGCAAGAAGCCTGTTTCTCTCTCTCCCTCTCCCCCTGCTTGTGATTCTGCTCTCACTGTGTCTCTCTCTGTCAAATAAATAAATAAAAAATCTTAAAAAAAAAAAAAGACTGTTTGTCTAAGAGACACCAGGCAATTATGGAAACTGAACTGCCCATGATTAGTAGAGTATAATCTGATCCACTAAATTATAAATTTAGCTATGACAAACGAACTCCAACAGCAAAGTAGAAATGGCATATATGATCATATAACCATAATGGTATATCTATTGACTGATCAATTGATTAATTCATAGATACGACTTTTTTTATAGTTTGAACAATTTAAACTTTTTGTTATTGGTAATTTATTTCCTTTTTTAAATATGTTCAGTTAGCCAGCATAAAGTACATCATTAGTTTTTGATATAGTGTTCAACTGGGTGTTATACACAACTAATAAATAGATATGCCTTTTTATGTGGGTTTCATCAGAGACTGAGGGTGCAAGTAAATTGCATTAGCAATTGTCTTAGATTCTTTTTTTTTTTTAAAGATGTTATTTATTTATTCATGAAAGAGAGAGAGAGGCAGAGGGAGAAGCAGACCTCCCACAGAGCGGGGAGCCCGATGCGGCACTTGATCCCAGGACTCTGGGATCATGACCTGAGCCGAAGGCAGACGCTTAACCATCTGAGCCACCCAGGCGCCCCAATTGTCTTAGATTCTTATAGTTCTTAAATGAGCAAAATTGTCATATCTCCTTCAATCCATACCTAATGCAATCTTGGGGAGTTCCTTCTGATAAATTGGTTAATTAAAGAAAAATAAAACCTAATAAAAAATACAGATGATATCCTGGTATCACCCAAAAGTAATCTACTTCAACTTCATAGCATACACTAGAGAAGAGAAACAAGTGGAAGAAATTTATGCAGCATGACCCGCTGTCCCCTCTCTTTGGATCAGTGCAGAGATAAGTTTCAGTTTGATTCATGGCAGTAACTAATGTTTGGATGATCAGTGAAATGGCAAGAGCAAGATGAAATGTCAATAACAAGAAGCTCTGGGGAAGATGTATGTGAATGGATACTCTGTAATGAGCATTTGGTGTGAGGATTTTGTGTCCTACTTTAATTCTCTACAAAAGCCATCCCAAAAGACATCCATTGTAGTAAATGGTGGCAAAAGAACTCATTCTACAGATGTAAGCTTCTTTTTCTGCTGCCACGCCACCCCCACCCCATGCTTACGTAATGAGCTCATAAAATTATATTGATAACAGAGATGTAGATTATTCATGGGTTCAAAAACATATATTGCTTTTCACCAAAGCTGGCTCCTACCATCACTCGGTGCTAATGTGATGTGGTATACTGAATAATCGCCTCCAAATATGTCTACTTCCTAACCCCAGAGATGTGAATGCTATTTTATATGGCAAAAGACAATTTGTGGATGTGATTAAATGAAAAATATTGACATCGGAAAATTATTCTGGGTTTTCTAGGTGGTCCATTACCAGAACACAGAGTCCCCGAGAACTAAAAGCTGTTGCTACCTGTTCCTGTAACTTTGGATCCTGTTAGTTAGAAGGCTTACTGCACAAAAGCAGAATGCTTCTACAAACAAACAAAATAATGGTTACATTGACTTGGAACTTGAGCCTACCACCTGACCATTTTAGGTTCCTCAGACCTTTGAGAATGATTGATCCTGATGGAAGAACAAAGGAATATATCTGGATCTGAGAGAAATCTCTAGGGTGCCTTTTAATACTTTCATCACAAGTAGTAAATGTTAATGAAGGATGATGGTAACTAATATTCTCAGAACTGGAAATGGCTCAGAATTTTCTAGAAGAAAGTTTAAGTCAATTGGTGGGGTAAAATAACCACAAACAGTAGACGTGTTGAGAAAAATGGACAGAGAATGGATAATGGAAGAAGGAAGTAATAAATAACAACTATGACCCCAGGATTCGTTTCAGTAATTGGGAAAATATAGATATGCATATTATTTTTCTTGTTACTTTGTATCACACATTAATCAATGGTTTTTACTTTCTTTCTCTTCTTTTAAGCAAGTTTTGCCCATTGTACTTAAATTTATAATTAAAATTTACAACTTTATAATCACAGCTATAAATGTAATAAATTATTGCAGGTTTCTAAAGAAGACTGAGATTGAGTTAAGAAAGAAATGACCATTTCCACAAAGGGACACTCTTTTTGGGAAAAGAATAATCACTTTTTCAGAGGAATAAAGAGAGTTGTATCCTATTAAGGGACAGAATTAAATCATTGTCATTATTGCTTTACCAGTTTAATTTGGTAGAAGGGAATGCTTGAGTTATCAAATGGGTGGACATATTATGTGCTCAGTAAATGGTGGTCTAATGAATGAACAAACAATGAATGAAAGAACAGCTGAGTGAATCTGGGTGGATAACAAGAACTGATATGAAGGAACAAGAATGAAACTGGAAAAATGAAACTCATTGAAAGTGTGAGTTTATAAGAGATATTTTAAATTGGCTCACTAACACCCATGCCAAATGCTTTCAAAGGTGCCACCTCTGCGAAGCAAGAACTATAATTTGCAGACTCTTTTGCAGTTCGGGTTCTGGGTGGGATTTAGGTTCTGCCTATAAGATGCCCTATATGCCACTTTGCCACTGAATTGCTTGAGAGAGAGAAGCAGAACTTGAACCTCCCTGTTTCTGGCCCCTAGCAGAAGAGAGGCAAGGTGCCTTTGAGCCAGCTGCTGTGGCACCCAGCCTTCCATTCTGCAACTCTCCTCATGGAGCAGAAGCATTGGCTCCCTGATGGCCTGATCTGTGATGTCCTTTTAAGAATTTTCTGAAAGACCATCCTTAAATCTATTCTTTAGCTTTTCCAATAATTCTGTGTTACCCACAATTTTTATATTTATTTTTGTTTAGCTAGGATAGATGCCATTGTCTATAATAATAACTTTTACCAATTCACATGATCCCCAAACAGAGGAAATAACATGGAAGAGAGCACAGTAGGACCAAGAATATGGTGTACACAAGGATTCAAGTGTTTTTCTATAACTGAAAAACAAATGATATGTGGGGGAAGGCAACACATAAGGCTGGAGGTTTAGGTGCCAGTTAATAAATGACAAGAATAATACAGCATTGAATTACACTAGACATTACATCACATTTTGTACTTCTAAAATATATTTCAAGTCCCTCCTTTCCTATCTTTACCTATCCTTAGCCAGGTTCATTGTTTTAAATATATGTGGATTATTTCTATTGTATTTGCTATGGAAAAAGAAGGATATGAGCAGAAGTTCCTACTAAATGCCAGACACTAGCGAACTAATTTACAGAGGTCATGCAATTTTTTCCAAAGATACAAATATAGGACCATATCCTTAGGTTTAAACAAAAATCTTGGCTTTAGAACCAGGTTCAACATGACTGACATTTGGACATTCACTAATTTATTCAACCAATACTGAACACCAAAAAAGTGCCAGGCTACCATATTCTAGGTCCATTGATTTATAAGATCTCTGTAACAAAAAGAAACAGAAAATTCTTCCCATTTGCCATATCTTACCCTGTTTTGCTACCTCAATCAATCAATGTTGATTGAATCAATAGTAGGTCCTCAACATTGATTGCTGAATGACTTAATGGAAAGACTTCCCCAACTATTTCTATTCAAGGAAATATATTCTGTTTTGTAGTTTTGGGGAAAAAAAATATTGTCAACGAAGCATCTCTCATTTTATGTAGTATTGCTGTCCAATTTTTCACAGTCCCCAGGGCCTAAGGCAGTGATTTGCATAAAGAAAATAGTATGAATAAGTATATGAATAAGTTGGAAAGCTGATTCAGATATCAAGTCTAATAGATTAAGACATTAGTGTAAGAGTTGATGTACAGGCATTACCATAAATGAGCATTGGCCCGATGATGGCTTATCAGAACTGTTAAGACATAACTGCTCACTTGTGGAAAAAATGTATTCTTTCATAAAATCAGAACGTTAGCTGCACAAGACACATGGTGGTTGCCAATATCTGCCTTTTCTTATGGTGGTAATAATTTAGGGAACAATGTATGTTTTATAAAAAACATTCTATTAAAGAACATCTCACTAATATGATTTGGCTAATTTAATTACCCAGGACTTATCACCCTTGATTGAACTGACACAACTAAATTTCAGGGCCTGCAAAGATGACCATTTAATGCTATCGTGGAAAACTGAGTCACAGCTAGATTGAAACCTCCAGGGTGAACCCTTCTGAAATATGAAATTCTCGTATTATCTTAGTTTTCCTTCTAGGATTCTAGCATTTTAAATAGTACAGGTACCAAAGAGTCTGCTCTAAATGCCTAATTATTGGAATATTTTCCTTACTCTACTTAATATTCCTTTATTTTCAGTAATCATAAATACTAAGGTAATACCGTACCTACTGAAAATAAATTGAACCTAACTAAAAATTGAAGCACCTGTTCACAATTTATATTTATTAAGGGCTTAAAAGAGAACATTATGATCAACCTACTTCATTTTCCCTGACCCTTCTTATGAGTCAAAACTCTTGATATTACATGGGATGCTGACATTACTGAGAATAATTTAAGAACAGTATATGCAGAACATAGGTTTGTGGCCTAAGGAGTGATTCAATTTAAGGGAAACAGAAACCACTATCTCAGTCAATGAGTCACTTACCATTTTGTAGTATATCAGTGGAAAAGCAGCCAAGATACGCATTACATTTTTCTCATTATCAAAGATCATATAAAGAGGTTATACGATACTTTCTTAATCTCTGAATATAAGATTGTTTTCTAATTTTTCAACATTTTTATATTTGGACAGTGTGATTAATTTCACCTGAAAAAAGATCATTTTTCTAGTATTTTAGTACTCATTTAAAATGTAACCTAAGGGTTTTTTTTTTTTTTTTTGGTCCATGTAATCTATATGTAATAGCAGTGAATAAGTAAATAAAAGTAGACAATAGTCATATTCTTTTTGTCCGTGCTATTCCAGGAAATGATCGGCCCATCAACATTGTTTGGAAAGTAAAGATACCTGGAGTGTAACAGAGGAAAACTTTCATTTCTTGGGGGCATTGATTGACCAGAAATTCAGACTTTCCTTTAATTTGATCTATTTCCTAATAGAAAATAAGTATTTTTTCACAAGCTATGGAGACTATTTGGAGAAGATAATCCCACCAGAAATTCATAAAACAGGGAGTTAACAGTGATTCTCATTGAGCATTCTTTCATTTTTCTTTGCTCACTTGTAAGAATTTCTTTTGTATGTATGCTTCAGAGTGGAATTGCCCTAACAATTTCATGCCTAGTTCACTCTCATCAATTTCTCTTGCTCTGTACCAATCAGCTAAATATCTTCACTAAAAACTTAAAAGCTGTCAAATTAGAACTCCTTTGTTTTCCAACCATCGAATTTATAATCCTGCTTATTTCTGAACTCATAATATTTACTTCTTCCATTATCCTTAAGTAATGATCTCTATCCCTTCTTAAGACCACTCCTTTATCCTTTCTCTGGATTCCAGGTCCTTCCTATCTGTCTATCTATCTATCTATCTATCCATCTATCTATCATCTATCTATCTCTCCCTCTATCTCTCTCTCTCTATCATCTATCATCTATCTATCTATCATCTATCATCTATCTCTCATCTAACTATCCATCCATCGTGTTAAATGTATTTCTATACATTTATCTTTGTTTAGTTAGAATACATGCTGTTGTCTCCAATAATAACCTGTATCATCACCATCATCTGTCATTTATCTATTTGTATATTTATTTTAAGGAATGCATTCCTCTTTATCTTTGAACTCTTACCTTAGTGTTTTCTTTCTGCATTTATACATTGATACATTGAAAAATTTTATTGCATAATTTTTTTGTTCCTCTTTACAGCTAGGTATCTTCTTTCAGTTGTAATTAAGCTCAGGTTTCTAGGATAGAAAACCTAAAAGAAGAGTTGTTTACCAGAAATTTACTTCTGTCTTTTGAAATGAAATCTGAAAGCTGATAATCTGGGACTGGTACTGCAGCTCAATGGTTTGGTAACAAATCGGGTCCTTCCAATTTACTGCAGTGACATCAACAGGGTGTAGCCCTCATCAGCTTGCCTAAAAATAGCAGCTGAAGCTTCAGCCATTGTGTTTCATTCCAGGAGACAGGAAGGAAGACAGGACAAAGGAGGAGGATACCAATGGGTGTGTGGCAGCACTCTTTTAAGAAGACTTCCTGCCCATCCAACACATCCTTTTATAACTCAAGTGCCAGATGTTAGTTACTAAGGTGAAGAGGGGGATGGAGAAGGTCCTATATTCCAAGTAACCATGGGACTTTCAAAAATTTCAGGGTTTAACTTTGCAGGAAGAAGAGGAGCTATGAAGGTGGCACCTGGCATTCCCTTCCACATATTTCTAAACCTATTTTTTTTTTCCTTCCCAACTCTGCTCTCTTGTCTGGCATCCATCTCCATTCCTCCATTAAAACTTCTTGCAAAGGCCATTAGTGAACTCTCTGTTAATATATGCCCCCTTTCTCTCCTCACCCAACTGGTGTTCTCAGTAGATACAAGATTGATAATTAACTCCTTCCCAGAAGAGCTTCTTTTATGACTAATGGAAGAAGATACTCCTCAGTTATGTATACATCTATTTTCTATCTCAGTCGCCTATTCAGGGTCTTCTTTCTCCATCCAACATTTAAATACTGGAATTCCTCAGAGCTAAGCTCTGGGCACTCTCCTCACTCTACACCTCTCAAATTCATCCCATTCAATCATGTGGCTGTAAGCATCATTTTCAAAATCTTCAAATTTATATCCAGTTGCTTCCATGACATTCTAACTTAACCCTCTCAGAGACACCTCAGACTACATGTCCTGAGAACATCCACCCTTGACCACACTCAACTCTACCTAAATTAGATTTCCCCATTATAATTTCCTATAGTCCTGTGTTTTTCCCTTAAATACATGTTTATTCATTTTTTAATTTGATATTTGTCTTCTCTCTATCAGCACTAACCTCAAAAAGCAGGGACAAGGCCTGGAGTATAGTGTTATTTAATAAGTATTTGTTGAATGATGAGATGATTTAACCAGTGACATAGAGCAAATGTCACGACGGGCATCTGCAGAAAGTACACAGGGCACACATGTCAGAGGAACTATTTAAAGTTCAAGCACAGGAAATTATGCCATGGAGGAAGGAGTGAGACACAGAGCAGGACTGGAAAAGACCATTGTAAAAGAAAAAAATAAATCATCTTCTCCAGAAAATGGAGTGAAATGTGCCCAGTAAAACAGCACAGGGAACAGAGACCATAAAAAAGGGGGGGCTTTTATAAAGTTGTGCAGGCTGGGCAATAACGTTCTCATAAGCAGATGCTGTGTTAAAGCAGAGTGTGTGAACACCGCATGTGACTTGAGTGAGAGTAGAGAACTGGTAAATCAGACAGTTGGACAGGAACAGCAGCAGAATCACCTCTGCCCAGAGCACTCACATCACCTCGCTGTCAAAGAAGAGACTTGGGTGGACACAGCCATAGAATATGATTATGAGTCACCACAGGATTCACTTAAAAACTGGAGTCATGGTTTCTGCATTGTATGATTTTCATGCTCCTGATAACCAACTTCTTATTTCAAATCCCAATATAGTAACATTTGTGACCTCTTGCCTTTTTCTAGGCACCTTTGTAAGTGCTTTCTTTGTATCAATTTATTGAATTTTCATAATAAATTCATGAGGAAAGTAGTAGTATTCTCTCCATTTTACAGATGAGGAACAGAGACATGAGAACTTAAGTAATTTGCCTTTGGTCACACAGATAATAAAAAGAGAAACTATATTTGAATACTTGCAGTAACTGGCCTTTTATCATACTATGCTGCCTTTTACTTAAAATATTTCGGAATTGGTAATATTAAAAATACACAGAAATAGTGAAGGATACTGACAAATATTCCAGACAAGTAAACTCATTTAACCAAATGTTGTTCACTGAACAGTTACATAAGATGTGCAATGAAATGCCATATCTTCTTATCTTCTAATTACTCAACGCTTTTCTGTATACTAGTAAATTTAACAAATAATCATTTAAATAAAGCTAAATATTTAAAAGCATCCCAGTCAACCAACAATCAGCATCAACTTAATTAGAATGCCAGAACTTTAAAATCTGCTTAGGGAAATAAAATGCAGATCTTTCCCAACATACAATGGGGTTATGTCCTGATAATACCATCATAAGTTTAAAATATAAGTAAAAATGCATTTCATACACCTAACCTACTGAACATCATAGCTTAGGCTAGTCTACCTTAAGTTGTTTTTTTTTTTTCTTTTAGATTTTGTTTATTTGTCAAAGAGAGAGAGAAAGAGAGTGCACAGCAGGGGGAGTGACAGGCAGAGGGAGAAGCAGACTCCTGCTGAGCAAGGAGCCAGATGTGGGACTCAATCCCAAGACCCTGAGATCGTGACCTGAGCCAAAGGCAGACGCTTAACAGACTGAGCCACCCAGACATCCCCTAGCCTACCTTAAATGTGCTCTGAACACTTATCAGCTTACATTGGGCAAAATCATAGAACACAAAGTCTATTTTATAATGAAGAGTTGAATACTTCATGTCATTTATTGACTGCTGTCCTGAAAGTGAAAAACAGAATAGTTGTATAGGTACAAAATGATTTTGGTTTATCAGTTGTTTATTGCATTGTGATTGCATGGCTGGCAGGAGCTGCCACTGCCCAGTATCATGAGAGAGGATCCAGCCACACACATCACTGGCCCAGGAATAGATCTCAATTCAAAATTCAAAGTATGGTGTCTACTGAATGTGCATCTCTTTTACACCAACACAAAGTCAAAAAATTATTAAGTTGAACTGTCACAAGTTGGGGACGGGCTGTATAGTTTCATAAAACAAGGAATAAGCCAGAGAATATACCATAAATGGACTGTATGTAAGCTATGGATAGTCATCATTAAAAAATTAAAGAAAGAAGACTCCAAGTCCAAAGGAGCACTCAGGGAAGTCTTCATAGCTGAGTGAGAGAGAGTTTGAGCTGGTTTTACATCAGAGATAGGTTCAGATATGCAGAGAAAAGAAACAGTGGGGAGGAATACATGAATTATCACCATGACTTTTTCCATGAATTAAAATAATCCAAAAATAAAAAGAGGTTTTGTTATGAAGTTAAACATTATTTTAGCTATGTTGGCTGCAGAGCAATACTGACCCATAAGAAAATGTAATACCTCTAGTAGTGATTACATTTTGCATTTATATAACAGAAAGTAACAGGTTCCTTTTACTTTTGTCTACAGGTTTTTTTTAATCATATATTATCAAAGATTTAATGAGTTTTAGTTTTTCCAGTGATAATGAGGCTGACCATACGCTGGGTCTATTTGGTTTTTTTAGTTAAACTGCCTTCAGTGGAAGGGAATATCTGCATGATTCAAAGACATGGCCACAACGGGACAGAGGACAATACCCACTGTCTTATCGTACTGAGAGAGTAGGTTTTCCTCTCCACCATTTTATAGTATCTGTAAAGAGGAAATGTTGGCAACATAGGGTTTATGATCATTTGATTTTCAAATATTCAAAAGTTAACATTAATTTTTCTAATTGGCTATGAGATTTTCTTTCTTTTCTTTTTCTTTTTTTTTTAAGCTGTGAGATTTTTCTTAATTCTTATGAATATCCTTGTGAAAGAATTGCAAAAATTAGGCAACTTGAAATTTGAATTGCTTCTGTCTCCCCTATAGGATAATGGTTCATGAAGACATGAACCTGGTTGCCATTGTAGTCCCAGCATGTACTCAAAATGTCAAAGGTTGTCAGTGAATATTTACTGAACTTGAAATCAAACCAATTAAAACAAAGCAAGAAAGATCTTAAAAACCCTAACACTTTGCCCTTTTCAAAACTGAGGGCAACATATTTGTTTTCTTAAATGAAAGGAATTTCAAATACAATTAAGATAAATTTAGTGGCACGAATGTCAAGATGGCATAAAAAATATCAAAATATAGAGAGATCTTGAAGACTGTGGTTTAAATTTCTTATGTCACAAAGGAATCAGAAACCCAGAAAGGAAAGAGACTTGTCGAGAAAATACACAAATATGTGTACCAGATCAGAGATTACAAATCTGCATTCTTTTTGTATTCAACAGGTCATCAAATGTATGCAGTCCTTTGAGCTTCACAGAAATTTAGCTTTATTCACAGCTATTGAGATGGGAGTCACATATCCTATCTGCTTTACCGGGGGATACTAGGTGAGAGGTTAATATTTTTCCTACATGCCTCTGACTTTGAGCTCTGCATATATTAAAATAATTCCACTTACAGATCACCTCGCCATCTTCTATGACTGCCCTGTTCAAATCCAGTTGGGCCAGCCATGAAAATTATTCTTAGTTTGATTTCTCCAATCCCTTCTCTTCTCCACCCACTCTCTTCTCTTATCCCTAATTCCTACTTATTCATTATACAGAAAAATTCATTTATCTATTTTCCTTTTACAAGTGAAGCCTGCTACCCCCTCTATTCTCCATCTTCAAATATTTAGCTAGGTATTTTCCAAAATAGAAATCATTCATTTTTATTTTTTCCTTAAAAAAGTAACTGTTATTTTCGAGCTCATAAAAGAATAGATTTTCACCTAGATTCCATTTCTTCAAACTGTTGCCAAAAATAGAGTTATCCTATAGAGTTCACATAATTTTAAAAAGGAAATTTTCTGCCTTTATCACGATAAGATGCAATCTAAAAAAGAAAGTTACAAAAAGGAAAACCTCTACTGTGACTATTGAAAAAGTCTGTCTCCTCATCAGAAATCTAATGGATTTGGCAATCACACATGGGTCTAACTTTATCCTTAGGGATGAAACTTGCAGCCCTTTATCAAATTCCACATTGTTTCTGTATATGAACAACGGAATTTATGCTTTATTTTTGAAAATATAATTCATATGGTTATACAATTCAAATGATATATAAAGCTATTAGTAAATATGAAAGTTTATGACACTTCTCCACCCAGAGTCGCCATATTGCACAACTCCAAGTGGCATATCATATAAAAGACAATGTTAGTGGGATGACTTAGAAGACAACTTCAGCCTCAAATTTAGTATGACTTCACGCCTGACTCCACTTCCTAGAGGAAACTGCTTTTTTTAAATCAACTTTTACTTTTTTTTAAAGATTTTATTTATTTGACAGAGAGAGAGAGCACAGGCAGGAGGAACAGCAGAGGAAGAGGGAGAAGCAGGCTCTCCGCTGAGCAGGGAACCCGATGAGGGGCTTGATGCCAGGTCCTTGGGATCATGACCTGAGCCGAAGGCAGATGTCCAACCATTTGAGCCACCCAAGTGCCCCTAAATCAACTTTAAAAAGACATAATTTCTGCACAACAAATTAAGACGATTGAAAATGTACAGTTTGATAATTTTTTTTTAAAGATTTTATTTATTTATTTGACAGTGAGAATGAGAGAGCATGAGAGGGGGAGGGTCAGAGGGAGAAGCAGACTCCCTGCTGAGCAGGGAGCCCGATGTGGGACTCGATCCCGGGACTCCAGGATCATGACCTGAGCCGAAGGCAGTCGCTTAACCAACTGAGCCACCCAGGCGCCCCTCCTTTATGTATTTAATGTCAGCCATCAGAGCTTATGATTTTCAGTGTACAGTTCTTGTGCATATATTTTAATTTATCCCTAAGTATTTCATATTTTGATACCTTTTTATTTGGAATTATACTTTTATATTTTTTTATTTCTTTTCTAATTGTTATTAGTACCTAGAAATATTTATTTTTGAATAGTAACTATATGCCTTTCAGTCTTGCTAAACTTACTTTTTGGTAGTTTTTGTTTAAAGATTTCTTAGGCTACTTAATATGATTGCTTATGCCATCTATGAATAAAGAATATTTTACTTGTTTTTCTCAATCTGTCTGCCCCTCCTTTTTTTTCTTACTAAAATTACCAGTACCACCAGCACAATGCTGAATAAAGGAGAAGAAAGGGCATTCTTGCCTTGTTCTCAATCATGGTGGGGGTGGACAGGAGGAGGATCTTCAGTCTTTTACTGATAAATATATTACTTGTGGATTTTTAGATGCCCTTTATGAAGTTGAGGAATTTCATATCTCTTTGAGCTTACTAAAAATTTTTATCATAAATGAGCACTGTTAAATACTTTTCTTCACTTATTGACATACTCCTTTTTTTCTGTTTTAGACTATTAAATTTTGAACATGCACTAATTGATTTTCAGATATAAAGCAGACTAGAATTCCTGAAATAAATCCCATTTGGTCATAATGTGTAATTCCTTTTATCTAGTGTTGGATATGATTTGCTAAAATTGGTAAGGATTTATATATCTATGTTTATGAGAAATTTTGGTACATAGTATGCTTTTCTTATCTTAATCTAGTCTTGGTATCAGAAGAACACTGACCTCATAAAATAAGTTAGGAAGTATTCCCTTATTCTGAATGATTTTTTGTAGGCTTGGTATTATTTCTCCCATAAATATTTAATGAATTTTACCCTTGAAAATATTTGGGTTTAGAATTCTTTCAACTATCATTTTTACTTTTAATTTATTTAATAGATATAAAGCTATGGTAGGCAGAATAATGACCTCTCAAAGATGTCTACATCTTAATTTCTTGAACATGTGAATATGTTACTTTACATGGCAAAGGAGAATTAAGATAGCAATTACTAATCAGCTGACTTTAAAATAGGGAGATTATCCTTATTATCTGCTTAGACCAAAAGAAATCATCAGAGTCCTAAACATAGAAGAGGAAGGTAGAAAAAACAGACTCAGAATGATGCAATTTGGAAAAAATTCAACTGCTCATTGCTGACTTAGAGGACAGATGAGAGGGCATGAACCAAAGAATTTACGTGTCCTCTGGAAGATGGAAAAGACAAAGAAACAGTTTCTTCCCCAAAGCCTCTTGAAGAATGGCAGCCCTGTTGACACCTTGGTTTCATTTCTGGACTTCTGACCTCCAAAAATATAAGATAATAAATTTGTGTTGTAAAGTTGCTAAATTTGTGGTGATTTGTTATACCAGCAATATAAAACTAATATAAAAGCTCTTGATATTTTCTATTTCTTCTCATGTGAGTTTTGCTTAAGTGTGTCTTTCCAGCAATTATTCATTCTATCTATGTTGTTAAAATCATTGTGTAAATTTATTTATAGTATTTATTTATTAATTTTAATTACTATGGGTACGTAGTGGTATATCTTCTTTAGTCCTAATATTGGTATTGCATATTCTACCTCTTTCTTTAACAGTCTAGCTAGAATTTTATACATATATTTTTAAATTTTTCAAAGAACCACCTTTATTTTTATTGATTTATTTTCTATTGCATGCTTTTATTCCTGTTTCATTTATTTCAGCTCCTTGTTAGTTATTTTCTTCCTTTCACCTGAGTTTAATTTGCTCTTCTTTATTCTCACTTCCAAAATGAAAACTTGGATCTTCAACTTTACAGTATTAATTTTCTGAATGTAAAATTTGAAGTCATACATTTTCCTCTAAAGCTCCGTTTAAGTTGCATCACACTAGTTTTGATGTATTGTGCTTTCATTATCATTCAGTTAAAAAATGTTTGCTAATTGCCTATATGTTGTTTAGAAATGAGTTAACTAATGTCTACATATTTGGTTCTTTTCAAGATATTTTATGGTTTCTAATATAATTTTATTGTGATCAGAAAACATACTCTAACATTTTGAGCTTTTGAAATGAAATCTATTAAGACTTGTTTTATAGCCCATCACATGGTCTCTCTTACTGAATTTCTATATGGGCTTGAAAGAAATGTTCTTTTTGCAGTTATTGAATGTGGTGTTCTATAAATGCAAATTAGGTTAAGGGAGTTGGTAGTGTCATTCATATCTTTTATATCCTTACTATTTTTCTAGTTAATCTATTCATTACTAAATGAGGGGAATTAGTCTCCAACTATAATTGTGAATTTGTACACATTTTTATTTAGTTTTGACAATTTGGACTTTATTATTTTTGAGGCATATATATTAGGCTCACATATATTTATAATTGTTATACTTTCAGAATATATTGATCCTTTTACTGTTAATAAGTATTCACTTTTTTCTCCAGCAGTGCTTCTTGTCTCAATGTTGACTTTTTGTGGTATTAAAATAGCTGTCCAGAGTTAAGATGGTGGAGTAGTAGGGGGACCCTGGGCTTGCCTCATCTCTTGAACACTTGATTAACAAGAAATCATTTTGAACAAATAGGAAATTGATTTGAGGATTAAGAAAACAATCTGCACAATTGGAGGGAGAGAATGTGGTAGACGCGAGGTTTGGAGATATGAATTGTGGGAAAGAAAAGCCACGGTGTCACAGGGAGCGGGGAGGGAGACAGGAGGGAGGTCAGGGAGATGAGAGAGCAGGACACAGAGCAGCATGTATGGTTTGTGCAAGACTCTGTGGTGTGGGGATCCTCTGGGTCACACTGAGAGAGAACGTTTCCCTTCCTGGAGTATATTTGGAAGAGGATATATTGTCTAAGGACAAAAGACCCACGCGGGGCACCATTGAGCAGCCATTCAACATCAGAGGACAGAAGCACATGCAGAGAGCAGATAACCTGGTTGCAGCTTTTCCCCTAAGCTTCACCATAGACTCCAAGCACCTGCATGGCCATGGGACTGCTTTTCAGGGAAGAATGATGTTAGGCGAGCACAGCAAGGCTCTCCTCCAGGGGAGTGGGGCAGGTCTGTACCTTGTTGGGTCCTTTAAGATATGGAGTTTTGAAGCCCCACTGCCAGCCAGAGATAAAACACAGGAGAACTGTGGCACCAGGCATGCCAATGGCCCAGGCACAAATAGGTTGAGGGCAGGAATCTGATGGAAGCCTGAGTCACAAGAAGGGAGATTGTTTGCTTTTCTGTGAGGGCCTCCTAAATAGCAGCAGCAATGAGTTCTCCTCCTCAGGGGCAAGAGGGCAGTGTGACACCATCTTCCACCCTGGTGCCTGCCAGCATGGTTGGACTTCAGAGAGAAACACATGCCTCCAGGGGAAGTTGGAGTCACTTACATCAAACCCCACCCCCTGAATCTGGCAGGGGCATCTTTATTAGGGTGGTCTGACTGTGAACCTGCACAGTGGGCCTCTCCCTCAAAAGACCAACACAGGCCCCGCATGTACCAAATCTACTGATCAGAGTACCCAAATTGTCAGCTTCAGTTCTGCTGGAAACAGGACCAGGCTTTCTTTTTCTTTTTCTTTTTCTTTTTCTTTTTCTTTTTCTTTTTCTTTCTTTCTTTCTTTCTTTTTTTTTCTTTTCCTTTAGAATCAGGCATATAGTTTTCTGTTTGTTTGCTTTTTTGCTCCTTTTCCTTTTCTCTTTTCTTGGATCAGGCTTTGTTTGTTTGTTTGTTTGTTTGTTTTATCAGACTTATCTTAAATCAAAGCACACCTAGTTAAAGGTCCAAACATTCCCCAGTGCAAGCAAGGAGGAACTCTGCAGAGGACTGGCCTGTGGGAAAGAGCAGCCAAAAGAAAACAGCACAGTGCACAAAGCATACACCAGAAATATTTCCTGAAGGGTTAGGCCCTGGACAGTGTATGATCTCTTATAAAGTATTACTCTCAGGAGCAGGAAACATAGCTTTCATAACATGCAAAAGACAGAAACCTAGACATGATGACAAGATGGAGGAATTCTTCCTCCCAAAAAAAAGATCAAGAAGAAATCACAGCCAGGGATTTGCTCAAAACAGATATAAGCAATATATCTAAACAAGAATTTAGAACAACAATCATAAGATAACTAGCCAGGTTTGAAAGAAGCATAGAGAACCACAAAGAAACCCTTGCAAAGATAAAAGACCTAGAAACTAGTTAGGCCAAAATAAAACATGCTCTAAATGAGATGCAAAACTGACTGGATGTTATCACAATGAGGATGGAAGAAGCAGAGGATTGGATAGATGATACAGAAGATAAAATTATGGAAAATGATGAAGCTGAAAAGAAGAGGGAAGAAAACTATTAGATCATGATTATAGACTTAGGGAACTCATTGATTCCACAAAGAGTAATAATGTCTATATCATAGGAGTCCCAGAAGAGGAGTGGAGAAAAGGGGCGGAAGGTTTATTTGAACAAAGTATAGCTGAGAACTTCCCTAATCTGGAGAAGGAAACAGGCATTCAAGTCCAAGAGGCACAAAAAACTTGCCCCCAAAATCAACAAAAACAGGTCAACACCAAGATATATCATAGTAAAACTTGCAAAATGCAAAGATAAAGAGAATTCTGAAAGTAAGTACAGACAAAAGTTCTTTAACCTATAAAGACAGACAGATCAAGTTAGCAGCAGTCCTGTCCACCGAAACTTGATTGGCCAGAAGAGAGTGGTATGATATATTCATCATGCTAAATGGGAAAGATATACAGCCATGAAAACTATATTCAGCAAGGCTGTCATTCAGAATAGAAGGAGGGATAAAGCATTTCCAAGAAAAGCAAAAACTAAAGGAGTTCATGAACACTAAAATCATCTCTGCAAGAAATATTAAAGGGGACCCTTTGAGCAGGAAAGAGAGACCAAAAGCAACAAAGACTAAAATGGAACAGAGACGACCTACAGGAATAGCGACTTTATATGTAATACGATGGCACTAATTTCATATCTTTCAATAATTACTCTGAAAGTAAATGGACTAAATGCTCCAATCGAAAGACATGGGATATCAAAATGTATTAAACAAAAACAAAAACAACAACAAAAAACAAGACCCATAGATATGCTGCTTCCAAGAGACTCATTTTAGACCCAAAGACACATCCAGATTGAAAGTGAGGGGGTGGAAAACCATCTATCCTGCTAATGTACATCAAAAGAAAGCTGCAGTAGCCATGCTTATATATGATAAACATGATTTTAAAACAAAGACTGTAATAAGACATGACGAAGGGCACTGTATCATAATATAGGGGCCTATCCAACAAGAAGATGTAAAAATTGTAAATATTTATGCCTTCAACTTGGGAGCACCCAAATATATAAATCAATTAATACCAAACTTAAAGAAACTTACTGATAATAAAACACTAATAGTAAGGACTTTAACACCTCATTCACAGCAATGAACAGATCATCTAAGCAGAAGATCAACAAGGAACAATGGCTTTGAATGACACACTAGACCAGATAGACTTAACAGATATATTCAGAGCATTTTATCCTAAAGCATCAGAATACACATTCTTTTTGAGTGCACATGGAACATTCTCCAGAATAGATCATATACAGGTCAAAAACCAGACCTCCACACAGGAAAGATTTTATCATACCATGCATGTTTTCAGAACGTAACACTATGAAACTTGAAGTCAACCACAAAAATAAATAAATAAATAAAATACAAAATAAAGAAATTGGAAAGACAACAAATACATGGAGGTTAAAGAACATCCTATTAAAGAATGAATTGCTTAATCAGGAAATTAAAGAAGAAATTAAAAAAATACATGGAAGCAAATAAAAATCAACACATGACAGTTCAAAAGCTTTGGGATGTAGCAAAGGTGGTCATAAGACGGAAGTATATAGCAATACAGGCCTTCCTCAAGAAGCAAGAAAAGTCTCAAATACACAACTTAACTTTACACCTAAATAAGCTGAAAACAAACAAACAAACAAACAAACAAAAAGCAAACTAAGCCTAGAACCAGCAGAAGGAGGGAAATAATTAAGGTTAGAGTAGAAATAAATGATATAGAAATAAAAAAAAAACAGAAGAGATCAATGGAAGTAGGAGCTGGTTCTTTGAAAGAATTAACAATATTGATAAACACTTAGACAGACTTATCAAAAAGAAAAGATAAAAGACCCAACTAAATAAAATCATGAATAAAAGAGGAGAGATCACAACTAACACCACAGAAATACAATTATAAGAGAATATTATGAGCAGTTATATGCCAATAAATTGGGCAATCAGGAAGAAATTGATAAATTCCTAGAAATACATAACTACCAAAACCAAAACAGGAGGAAATAGAAAATCTGAACAGACCAATAAACAGAAAAGAAATTTAATTAGTAATCAAAAGTCTCCCAATAAACAAGAGACCAGGGCCAGATGGCTTCCAAGGGGAATTCTACCAAACATTTGTTTAATTTTTTTTTGTACCAACCATTTAAAGAAGAATTAATGCCTATTCTTCTGATGCTGTTCCAAAAAATAGAAATGGAAGGAAAACTTCCAAATTTATTCCATGAGGCCAGCCTTACCTTGATTCCAAAACCAGACAAGAACCCCACTAAAAAGGAAAATTATAGACCAATATCCCTCATGAACATGGATGTAAAAATTCTCAACAAGATACTAATTGAATCCAAGTTAAAAGGGTTGAATCCAATCCATTAAAAGGATTATTCACTATAATCAAGTGGGATTTATTACTGGGCTTCAGGGTGGTTCAATATCCATGAATCAATCAACCTGATACACCACATTAATAAAAGAAAGGATAAAAACCATATGATTCTCTCAATAGATGCAGAAAAAGCATTTGACAAAATACAGCATCCTTCTTGATAAAAACCCTCAACAAAGTAGGGATAGAAGGAACATATGAAAGACCCACAGCTAATATCATCCTCATGGAGAAAACCTGAGAGCTTTTCCCCTAAAGTCAGGAATAGGACAGGGATGTCCATTCTCACCACTGTTGTTCAACAGAGTACCAGAAGTTTTTGCCTCAGAAATGAGACAACAAAAAGAAATAAAGCCAGGGCACCTGGGTGGCTCAGTCGGTTAAGAGCCCAACTCTTGATTTTGGCTCAGGTCATGATCTCAGGGTCGTGAGATTGAGCCCTGCATCAGGCTCTACACTGGGCATGGAGTCTGCTTAAGAGTCTCCCTCTTCCTCTCCCTCTGCCTCTCCCCCCTGAACACTCTCTCTCTCTTTCTAAAAAGAAAAAAAGAAAAAAGAAAAGAAGAAGAAAGAAAAGACATTAAAAGGCATCCAAATCAGCAAGGAAGAAGTCAAACTTCAACTCTTTGCAGATGAGATGATACTCTATGTAGAAAACCAGAAAGACTCCACCAAAAAATTGCTAGAACTGATCCACAAATTCACCAAAGTTGCAGGATATAAAATCAATGTACAGAAATCTGTGCATTTCTATACACCAATAATGAAGCAGTAGAAAAATAAATCAACGAATCAATCCCATTTATAATTACATCAAAAGCCATGAGACACCCAGAAATAAACCTAACCAAAGAAGTAAAAGATCTGTACTCTGAAAACTATAGAACACTTATGAAAGAAATTGAAGAAGACACAAAAAAATGGAAAAACATTCCATGCTCATGGGTTGGAGGAACAAATATTGTTAAAATGTCTATACTACCCAAAGCAATCTACACATTCAATGCAGTTCCTATCAAAATAACACCAGCATTTTTCACAGAGCTAGAACAAACCATCCTAAAATTTGTATGGAACCAGAAAAGATCCTGAATAGTCAAAGTAATGTTGAAAAAAAAAAAAACAAAAACAAAACAAAGCTGGAGGTATCACAATTCCGGACTTCAAGCTGTATTACAAAGCTATAATCATCAAGTCAGTATGGTACTGGCACAAAAAACAGACACATAGATCAGTGGAACAGAATAGAAAACTCAGAAATGGACCCTCAACTCTATGGTCAACTAATCTTTGACAAAGCAGGAAAAATATCCAATGGAAAAAAGACAGTCTCTTCAACAAATTGTGTTGGGAAAACTGGACAGTGACATGCAGAAGAATGAAACTAAACCACATTCTTACACTCTACACAAAAATAAATTCAAATGGTGAAAGACCTAAATGTTAGACAGGAAACCATTAAAATCCTAGAGGAGAACACAAGCAGCAACCTCTTTGACCTAGACCATAGGAACTTCTTGCTAGACACGTCTCTGGAAGCAAGGGAAACAAAAGCAAAAATGAATTATTGGGACTTAATCAAGATAAAAAACTTCTGCACAGCAAAGGAAACAGTCAACAAAACTAAAAGGCAACCTATGGAATGGGACAAGATATTTGCAAATGACATATCAGATAAAGGGCTAGTATCCAAGATCTATTAAGAACTTATCAAACTCAATACCCAAAAAACAAATAATCCCGTTAAGAAATGGGCAGAAGACATGAACAGACATTTCTCCAAAGAAGACATACAAATGGCTAACAGACACATGGAAAAATGCTCAACATCACTCATGATCAGGGAAATACAACTCAAAACCACAGTGAGATACTATGTCACATCTGTCAGAATGGCTAAAATTAACAACTCAGTAAACAACAAATGTTGGTGAGGATGTACAGAAAGGGGAACCCTCTTACACTGTTGGTAGGAATGAAAACTGAAGCAGCCACTCTGGAAAATAGTATGGAGGTTCCTCAAGAAGTTAAAAATAGAGCTACCCTATGACCCAGCAATTGCACTACTGGGTATTTATCCTAAGGATACAAAAATACTGATTCAAAGGGACACATGCACCCCAGTGTTTATAGCAGCATTATCAACAATAGCCAAATTATGGAAAGAGTTCACATGCTTATTGACTGATGAATGGATAAAGAAGATGTGATTATCTATCTATCTATCTATCTATCTATCTATCTATCTATCTATCTATTCATTCTATGGAATATTACTCAGCCATCAGAAAGAATGAAATCTTGCCATTTGCAATGACATTTATAGAACTAGAGTGTACTATGTTAAGCGAAATAAAGTCAGTCAGAGAAAGACAAATACCATATGATTTCACTCATGTGGAATTTAAGAAACAAAACAGATGAAAATAGGGGAAGGGAAGGAAAAATAAGATAAGATAAAAATAGAGAGAGAAGCAAACCATAAGAAACTCTTAACTATAGAGAACAAACAGGGTTGCTGGAGGAGAGATATGTGGCAGGACAGGCGAAATGGGTCAAGGACATTAAAGAAGGCACTTGTTATGATGAGCATGGGGTGTATTATGTAAATGATGAATTACTAAATTATATTCCTGAAACCAATACTACGTATATGTTAACCAACTTGAATTTAAATAAAATTTTGGAAGAAAAAAAACCATAGTTGTTCTACTTTCTTAAGCATACTGCTGTTTGCATTCTATATCTTTTTCCATTCTTTTATTTCTAGTCCTTTTTTATCTATGTATCTAAAGTGTATCCCTTGTAGATAGCATGACGTTTGTCTCCCCCCCTTTTTTGTAAATTCCGTTTTGGCAATTAAAAAAATGGTAAAATTCCTGAATAATTAGGAACACAGTTTATTTAGGTCTTCTAACTTGCCATTGGTGTTCCATTTGTTTCACCTTATTTTTCATTTGTTCTACATTCTTACCGTCTTTGGATTGCTAAATTTTTTTTGTATTTCATATTAATTACTCTATTAGATTTCTAGTTATACTATTATAATTTTTAGTGGTTATTCTAGAAATTATAATATACATCCTTAACTTACCCTAATTTGAGTGTCTTAAGTTAGACAAGGACTATGAATTTGTATCTGTATGTGTACCTAATTTATTTTTGTGAATTTCTTGAAGTCTAAAATAAAGTTGATGTTAAAGAACTATAGTAAAAAGTGTGAAATTGAATCCAATCCAAATCCATTTATATGTAATACATAACAAATTTCAAAAAAAATGATAAATACAAAATTCAGAGAAATAAAACATGGCATTGCTATTTTAGTAACTGTGTAATGTGTTCAAAATGCAAATGTTAGAATTGATACAAAGTATTGGATGCATATCAACCAGTAGCTATGGCCAGAAACCCTATATTTGACAGAGAAACACTGTCCATAACCAATGTAAAGAGACACAAAGATCAAAATCAATATTCTAAAAAGATAATTATAGGATTATCTATAATTAAATAGGATTTTAATTATATAGGATAATTAATATAATTAATTAAATGGGATTAATTTATTATTAATTAATATAGGATATTAATTAAATATCCTTTAATTAAATAGGATTTTAAAATGATGCAAAACTGATGGTTTTGAATAAATATTTGATCATTTTGAAAAAACATCAACATTGATACATATTTCTTTTTTTAGATTAAAAAGAGGAAAACAACCTCTCATGTATTTTAATTAAAAGCACTTGACTCTACATTCTTTAGTCTAAGAGTATAAACATGAAAATAATTAACTTATTTTCATTCCTATATTGCTTACTAATTTATTATTTACCTATGCAAATATAATTACTCATTCATATAATTTAAAAATTTTTACTTAAAATGCCTTAATTTTTTTATCTTATTCTGACATTATGGAAATATAAACATACCATTTTACCTTGCAACAACTCAGAAAACATACACTTGCACTAATCCTAATTAAAAATCTAAACCCAAATTCAATTTAAAAGATGTGGCTTACTAAGGAATAATGATAAAGAGGGAGCAAAAAACAGTATTCTATGTTATCAAAATTATTACACAGTTATGGATAGTTAGAAGAAAGATTTAATGAGCAAATACATGTGAAACCAATTTCTAAAATGGCAAGAATTCAGTGCTATGTTTCATTGTCATTCCAAATAAAATAAATGGGCTATTCCTTTTCCTATATGTATGCTTTTAGTTTAGTTTTTATATATATCTTGTAGGGCAGTCAGGCACCCTCACTTTATTGATGAGGAGTCTGACAAATACATAATCATACAATTAATAGTCTGTAGAGTTACTTTCAATTCCAGGTGTTGGACTCCAAGTTCATTGCTTTGTTAACTGAGTCATGAAGCTTCAACAAAAATATAAATTCTCTTGATTTTGACTTTAACTTCACCCAGTAAATTGAAGAACTCTCTATTAGAATTTAAAGTCTGCAACAATCTCATTAACTAACTCTGCAGGATAGAAAAGCTCCAGGATAGTTCTCATGCTGATCGGAAACACTCCAACCAAAATAAAAAGCAACAAAAACCAGAGGAGGGAAGGCAAAAAGGGCTAAGAATAGACAAAAGCCAAAAGAAAAAGAGCAGTACCTGGGGAGGGTTTTGAAGATCAAGCTCAACGCTGGTGGGGACTTGGAGATGCACAGGAATTACATAACTGATGCTGTCCCTGCTGCCAGGTTAAAAATAAAAAACATGCCTGGCAGTTGAGAGGTGCTCTGATTGTAATTGGTACATTTGATGTATGTTGACACTGTACTCAAAAGAAGTATATGTCTCCTGGGGTGGGATGGAGTAGGGGAAGAGGAAGGAGAATTAAGTAGTTAGATTTCTAAAGTCTATTTTTTTTTTCTTTACATAGAGTGGAGGAAGCCATAAGCTCATTGATCAAGGCCTTTGGGTAGTCTGTAATTTAATTAAGATCAAATTACACATTTTAATTACCTGGCACCAAAGAAGCCAATGCGTGAATGCTTGTCTGATATTCAATACATAATCCAAGGGTTTCTGTTCTTGGATTCAGTTGGTCTCCCATTAGAAGCAGACATTTGAAGTCTTCATGTTAATCAAATTTTCCCATTCTTACTTAATGATTTAAAAATATAAATGTGCAAGTCTGTAAAACACAGAGTGGTAGGCAGTTAAAACTTCATTTTTATAAAATAAATTGCAGTTTTAATTGTAAATTGACTTTCTGATATATAGTTAGGAAAGAAAAAGAGGTGGGGTTAACATATATTGACTATTACCAAACATTTGGCAAGAGACTTGAGAGATATATTCTTTCATTTAAATGACACCACACATCAGCAGTAGAGATGAAAAAACTGAGTATCAAAGTGAATAAGCATATTAAGAATCATTGAGCTGAGATTCACACCCCAAAGTCTTCTGTTTCAAAACCCATACTCTTAACTCATAGCCACTCTATTTCTTTCTCTCGTCTACCTCCACCCATGAAATGATAATTAGTGATTGTGAATGAGACCTTCATCTTTCCTTGATAAAATAAAATCCCATTAATGTCCACTAATAACTGAATCAGATTATATTGGGGTGAGATATGAAAAGAAGGCAAAGAAATCTTAAAAAATAAAGCATTGTCGGGGCACCTGGGTGGCTCAGCCAGTTGAGTATCTGACTTCACCTCAGGTCATGACCCCAGGTCCTATGATCTGCCCCCCTTCAGGCACCCTGCTCAGCAGGGACTCTGCTTGTCCCTCTCCCTCTGCCCCTCTCCCCGCTGGTGTTCTCTCGAATAAATAAATAAAATCTTTTAAAAAATTTAAAAAAAATTGTCTTCTCAATAGCAATTGTACAACCAAATGCACCCACTTATATTTGGCATTTAATCAAACCTTCTTTGAAAAGAGAGAAGATTACTTTATTGAGGTCAAATAATTATTTAAAATCAAATAATCAGAAAATGCAGATCATAAAATCCTTAATTTCTCAGAGAGGCTTGGATCATAAACCCAGAGGCTCCTCCATGATTATTCCAAGTTTTATTTTCCATTTCAACACTAACATAAAAGCGATTGTTCTACTCTGAGTTTACAGTTTTTGTTTGTTTTTGTTACATTTTCAAAAGATGAATTGTCAAACAGCCCCACAAATCAATGGGGATTAGCAGTTGAGATTGTCAAAATGGGCTCAGCCTGAAGAAAAAGAAAACCAGATCCTCATGTAATAGTACATTCAGTGGTGAAATCCTGATAGATCTGACAGATTAAAGGTTCACAAGTGAAGGGTCAAATGATAAATTTAATAGAATAGAATGTAGTATAACACCTTTGTGATATAAGAGTGGGGAAGGACTTTCTGAGTAAAACTACAAAACATTGAACTATAGGGAATTCAATTACAGTTCCAAATAAAGGATTTCTCCAAACAAAAGACACCATAAATAGAGGCAAGAACCATGAAAAGAGCTAATATCTATACTTGCTTACTGTGTGCCAAGAAACTTTTCTTTTATTATGCCCATTTTGCTGATGAATCAAGCACAATAACAACTAAAGAGATAAAGTAACTTGTTCAAGATCTTATGGATAGTTAAATAAGGAGTCCATGTTCTTTACCATTATTGCATACAGTCTCCTCTTGGCCAATGGGAGGAACCCTTGCAATATCAAAAACCATTAAGGGCTGGCTATATAGAATATACAAAGGACTCCCAAAAATTATCAACAATGACAAAAAAGACTAATATTTCAAAGGATAAAAGCAATTTTATACTTATATTAATTAATATAATTATTTATTCATATTAATATATGATAATTTATATTAAAGCCACTTACAATACTGAAACCATCAAGACAGCAGTGAATTCTAAATCACATCAGTAAACAGAAAAGTATAAATTATAATAACAAGAAGATATCACTTTCTGAAGCTGGCAAATTGCAGAAAGCTGAATAAGTCAAGTTGATGGGGTCATTAGGATATAAAAACACTTCTGCCTTCTGCATTGTTGGTGGCTGCAGTCATTCCAGACAGGTATGGAATAGCAACATTAGTTCAGTGTAAATATTTGTTTATACCTGGGCATATATCCCAAAGAAATGCTTACGTAGGTTCTTTGGGGGATGTGTGCGTACATGTTAACCACTGCTTTATTTTGGGGGATGGAGTGTTGGAAGTAATGTAATGTCTATTATCAGGGATGCCTATTAATAAATTGTGGTAGATGCATACTATAGAAGATAATGAAACAAAGAACCACATAGTCCCCGTAAAATGACATGGATGGATCTAAAGAAGGAAACACTACAGAGAAACAAAATAAGGAAGAGATGCAATCTCTAATGTAATACCATATGTGTAAATTAAAATCATACGTAGCCTCAAACAACAATAGACACTTTATAAAAGCATATACCAACAAAATAATACATATAAAATACTTCTGAAAAGTAAATATTGAAAGATAGTAGGAAATAATGCAGTTAAAGGGAAATAAAACGTTCAATCAGTCAGGAGATGGGCCTTGCACAAACCAATGATGATAATTTTCCATGAAATGAGAGTATAATTATTTCAAACAATTGCATCTGAGGTCCAAATAGAAAAGAAAAAAAAAGCAATGATTTTTTCATATTTAATATTAAATGAATAATGTTTATTATTCATCTACTTCATTTTCAGTTACTGAACTGGGCAGTTTACATATATTTTATTCTATGTTCTTTCAAAAGTACCTGTAATGTAAATATGAACTGCCATTTACAGAGAAGAGAAACTTAGATCTAAAATATGTGACCAGGTAAGAATTGGCAAAACTTGGAGGGCATTCCCATGTCCTTCACCTGGTTCAACAGATTTTACTCATTTCATTCTATTTATCTAATATTTTCTAGGGACTTATATTCAGATTTCTAATATTACGGAGAAAAACAAGGTTTCATTACTACAGGACTTCCTGGAAATTTTAATTCTCTGTATAATTAGTAGCATTTTTTTTAAGATTTTTATTTATTTATTTGACAGAGAGAGACATAGTGAGAGAGGGAACACAAGCAGGGGGAGTAGGAGAGGGAGAAGCAGGCTTCCCCGCGGTTCAGGGAGCCCGATGTGGGGCTCGATCCCAGGACCCTGGGATCACGACCTGAGCCGAAAGCAGATGCTTAACGACTGAGCCACCCAGGCGCCCCATTAGTAGCATTTTTTAAAGAAAAACAGCACCACACACGTACACCCTCCCATTTAGCCAATCTGTTAGAATGGGTGGAAAAAAAAGAAAGAAAAAAAGAAGCCACGGACTCTTAGTTTCTGCTTAGGTCATGATCTCAGGGTCATGGGATCGAGCCCGGCATTGGGCTTTGCGCTCAGTGAGGAGTCTGTTTGTCCCCTCTCCATCTGCTCCTTGTCTTTCTCTCTCTCTCTCAAATAAATAAATAAATAAATAAATAAATAAATAAATAAATAAATAAATAAATCTTTTTAAAAAAAATAAATAAATTGAAGCTCTTTCCTGCTCCCTGTGTGGTTCTGCTTTGGGCTGGCTACCTACGGCAATGTGGTTCTGCTTAGGCTAGAACTCTATGACTGGCTTCTTCACTCTCTCTCTTGTTTTTCATTTCTATCCAACCTCTTTGGTTTAAGAGAGGGATACAGGAAGGACATTGAAGGGAGCAGGAAATATCTGTAATAATCCAGGTGAAACACTATGGTAGTGGTTACCACCCTGGACAAGATACCATAAGTGTCTCCTGAACTAGTTATTATATTAGTCTTCTCCTTCCACTCCCTTTCTTATTTTCCTGTTCTCAGCATAGAACAAGTGTGATCTATTTCTAACAGATTGGATCATGTTACTCATGTGCTCAAAATCCTCCAATGGTCGGTGTAAAAATTTGCATATCCCTACATTATTTGGATATAGCCACCTCTCTCATCTCACCTCCTACAGACCCAGACTCTACTCCTTCACTCTTTGTAAGCTTTACAACCATGAATGATCTTCCTTGAACACACCATTTCAGGTATAATCCAAACAGGACCTTTGGCAGATTATCATTTAAGCGTTCAGTTACCTCCTAAACCACAGTCCACTCCTTATTACCACAGCCAGCCTTCAGCTAGCCTCTCACCTTTTAAATTTCTTGGTCCATTGTCCCCATGCTGCAAAGGACACATATTAAGCTTTTGAATGGATCTATTCGAAACTCTTCTCTTCCTTAAATGCTTAAAATGAATGGGACACAATACCAACTCATCCCTTATGGTGGGGTGGGAAATAATTCAAGTAGCACAATATTCACATTAATATTTTCTCTAATGATAAAAGTGTTGAGTAATTAAGGATTTCTTAAATTTGCCTTAAGTATTTAAAAAATGACAGGAAATATAGGCTTGCAAATGATAGCTTATACATTGATATTCAATCTGATTATTTATTAATTCAACAAACATTCATAAAGCATCCACTATGATCCCAGTCCTATCCTGGGAGCTGATGATTTGCTGAGGAAAAACATTCTGAGGAAGCTCACGTTTAGTTGGAGATAGACAGAAAATAAGCAAGTCAACCAATAAGTGAAGAAAAGAAGCCTTTTAGATGGTGACCAGAACTTTGAAGAAAATCAAGAGAGGTGAGTTGGTAAAGAATAACAAGGCAAGGGGGCACCTGGGTGGCTCAGTCGTTAAGCATCTGCCTTTGGCTCAGGGCATGATCCCAGGGTCCTGGGATCGAGCCCCGCATCGGGTTCCCTGCTTGCCGGGAAGCCTGCTTCTCCCTCTCCCACTTTCCCTGCTTGTGTTCCCTCTCTCACTGTGTCTCTCTCTGTCAAATAAATAAATAAAATCTTAAAAAAAAAAAAAAAAAGAATGACAAGGCAAGCTTGTAATTGAATGTTCATGGAACTTCTCCCTGAGAATGAGCTATTTAAGTTGAAAACAGAATTCAGGACATTTTACATCTTTTTAAAATTAGGACATGCTCATATTATATTTAGCAGTGCTATATTTAAATTATTACTATAAATATCAAATATGCACATATACATGTACATACATATACATGTATTTGCATACATATAGACACATAATTTACACATATGTATTCACATATGTTAATTTATCTTTATAAAATGTACATATTATTAATAATACATATAATTATACTTATATTTATATAGATTACATAAAATTTTATAAATAAAATATACCAAAAATATGTTTTCTGCTATGTATATATTTCTAGGATTTATTGTGTTAAATTGACCTTTTTTCCCTACTATTATCAATAGATGAGCTTTTTAATGAAACAGCACTTCTACAGAATAATGACATGAAACACTTCTTAAAGGTATATGTTATATTTTAATCATTCCTTTTTATTTCTCCAGTCATATTCTAAAATAAATAAATTACTGGCTCCCAATTTTCTGTCTCCTTACTTATAGTATTACAGATTTAAATGTCTCTTGGGGCACAAATACATACTTAAGGATCCAGAGGAGTCTAGTTTATAGTGTAAATTATTTTAGTTGAAATACAATTTCCATATTTTAACAGTGGGTAAACTGATGATCTGATTCTGAAGTTCTTTTTATAATTCTTTTCCAATGCCTTTTTACTAGTAAGATTTTTTTTTTTTCCTCAGCTTTTATCTTCTTTTTTTGTACCCCTATCCTCCAACCTCTTCATCACCAAGACTGGAGAACTTCCATGTTGGAAATTATTATATCACTGTATTAAACTTCCCATCAATATATTTTCATTTCCATTTTTCTTTTTTCCCTATATAATAAGCACCATTTAAAGATGCCATAGTTTTATATTCTAGCTCTCACAAATGATTTAAAAGTTGGAATTTATTTTTTGTCCTTCAGTAAATTTTAGAAAGAAAAAGAATATAATGTACAAACATCATTCATCCACATAATAAATTATGACTTCACACATCCTTGAAAAATGTTTGGTTTCCCAGCAAAAACAAATGTGTGCATTCACACTCATCATAGAGGGTAACACATAACTATATCTCTTATGAAAGGATCTTTATGTACTTTACAGAATTTATGAAGAGAGTTCCTTTTAAACATCACTGAATGATACCATCTGTGGTTGAAAATACAACAGGTATTCAGTGCTGTGCCACAGAGAAAAGGGTAATATGAATTACAACTCAGAAGTGTCATGTATCCCTTGTTAGTTAGAATGACTGTAGAAACTTTTTTTTAACCAAATAATTCATATTCATTCTAAATGTGATACAAGAAAAATTATTCATAATATCACTACACATAGATAACCATTTTTATTATATGTTATCTACATAAAATGTTTAGTATTATGCTTGGTATATTATAATAATTCACTTAAAAGCATCTGTTATTAATAACATTAATGATATTTCAAGTAAAGTGTTTCTTACCTAAGATAACAATTCCTGCCCCTGTTTTATGAAAAATAAATTAGTCCCCTTCATTTTTGTTGATGCCTGGCATTCCCTTTAATATTTTAATGTATTATTGATTGCAGTTTGCTAATATTTTGTTAAGCTCTTTGCATACAGTGTTCATCAGGGATATCAGCCTGTAGTTTTCTTTTCTCTCTCTCTCTCTCTCTTTTTCTTTTGGGAGTGTCTTTGCCTGGTTTAGGTTTCAGGGTAATAGTGACTTCATAGAATGGATTTGGAAATTTTCCTACCTCTTATATTTTTGTAATATTTTGAGGAGAATAGGTATTAATTCTTTAAAAGCTTGGTAGAATCCAGCTACAAATTCATCTGGTCCTGGACTTTTCATTGTTGGGAGTTTTTGTTGTTGTTGTTGTTGTTTTTAATTACCATTTTAATTTTGTTACCAGTAATTGGTCTGTTCAGATTTTCTATTTCTTCCTGATTCAGTTTTGGAAGATTGTATGTTTCTAGGAATTTATCTGTTAATTCTAGGTTGTCCAATTTGTTGGCAAATAATTTTTCATAGTATTCTCTTATACTCCTTTGTATTTCTGTGGTATCAGTTGTTACTTTCTCAGGCAAGGGAAACAAAAACAAAAATAAACTATTGGGACTACACCAAACAATAGTTTTTTCACTTAAGAAAATCATCAACAAAATTTAAAGGCTGGGAGAAGATATTTGCAAATGATACATCTGATAAGGAGTTAATATCCAAAATATAAAAATAATTTATGCAATTCAATGCCAAAAAAGCAAACAATCTCATTGCAAAAAAAAAAAAAAAAAAAAAGGGCAGCGGACCTGAATAAAAACTTTTTACAAAGAAGACATGCAGATGGTCAAGAGATACATGAAAAGATGTTCAACATCACTAATCACCAGGGGAATACAAATCAAAATCAAAATGAGATATCACCTTACAACTATCAGAATGACTAGAATAAAAAAGACAGGAAATAACAAGTGTTGGCAAAGATGAGGAGGAAAGAATCCCTTATGCACTGTTGGTGGGAATGTAAATTGGTCCAGCCACTGTGGAAAACTATATGGATGTTCCCCCCAAAATTAAAAATAAAAATACCATATGATATGATCCCACTGCTGGGTATTTACTCAAAGAAAATGAAAACACTAATTTGAAAAGCTTTATGCACCCTATGTTTATTGAAGCATTATTTACTAATGCCAAGATATAGAAGCAACTCAAGTGACTATCAATAGACGAATGGATAAAGATGTGGTATGTGTGTGTGTGTGTGTGTGTGTGTCTGTGTGTGTGTGTAATAAAATAAAATACTACCCAGTCAAAAAAAGGATGAGATCATGCATTTGTGACAACATGGTGGACCTTGAGTATATTATGCTAAGTTAAATAAGTCAGAAAAAAAACAGATACTATATAATTTCATTTATATATAAAAGCTAAGCAACAAAACAAATGAATAAACAAGCAAACAGCAGAAACAGACCCATAAATACAGACAACAAACTGATGGCTACCAGAAGGAATGGGGTGAAGGGGAGTGGGAGATACAGATTTCTGGTTATGGAATGAATAAGTCACGGGGATAAAAGATACAGCATAGGGAATATAGTTGATGATACTGTAATAGTGTTGTATCCTGAGAGATGGTAGCTACACTCGTGGTGAGCATAACAAAATGTATAGACTTGTCAAATCACTATGTTGTACACCTGAAACTAATGTAACATTGTATGCCAACTATACTACAATTAAAAAAATAAAGCAAAAATATGTATTTCAATGATTTCTCTGTATGTACCCCTATGTGTTCTCTAACATCAATTCCATGAAAAAAATCTGTGTATTTTGCAATATTTGCAACATCACATTTCAATGCATTTTTATTATATTTGTAATACATTAGCAGATTTTTACAACATCCATGGGATATCAACAGTGAGAGACATTCTAATCATGATTGGTGAGATAATTGACAGGGATAAATGGTGGGTTTGAAATCTAGACATATATCAGATGTTCAGAAATATGATTTTCCTAACTTTCTAGTAGGTAAATGTAATTAATTCTCCATGTTACTAATGGTAGAAAAGTCAATATCAAGCCATTTTAAGAAACCTAATAATGCTAAGTTTAATTTACAGTTATTTTTGCAAAAATATTAATAAAATTTAACATATTTTTTCCTCCAGTTCCCTTACCTATCTCCCTAAGGGTGATCAATTTTACTGGAATTAGTGGGTGGTATTCTCAGAAGGGAGAAGGAAGAGGAGTAGAAAATACATATTTTTCTGGTATCAGTTTTTATGCCATCCTATGTTCTCTCCAGACTCTGCTTCTTTGTACCTCTTTCCATTGGAGGACTGTGCAGGCATCAGCTGAGGAGTGGTTCATCCAATCCAGCCTTCGAGCATCCGGCACCTAATCAGCTACAGATATCCATGGTTAGTGCCTTGACTTCCCAGGAATGAGTGAGATCCATGTCTTCTGTGTCCTCCTCGGCCCATCCTTTCTGGCCATGCTCCCTCTCAGCACTTCCAAGGACCCCACATTTCCAGGAAATCCTTGACTACACTTTCCTCATACAAGGTTAAGGTATGCGTAATTTTTTTGAGACTATTCACTTAGACAATCCAGATGCTTATTTATCACTAAAATGTCAGGTTATTCTGTGGCCTTGGTGATTATCAAGATTTCTGAGAGGCGGGGCGCCTGGGTGGCTCAGTCGTTAAGCGTCTGCCTTCGGCTCAGGTCATGATCCCAGGGTCCTGGGATCGAGCCCCGCATCCGGCTCCCTGCTCGGCGGGAAGCCTGCTTCTCCCTCTCCCACTCCCCCTGCTTGTGTTCCCTCTCTCGCTGTGTCTCTCTCTGTCAAATAAATAAAATCTTTAAAAAAAAAAAAAAAAGATTTCTGAGAGGCTTTATAGGCTTCTGAAAAACACAAATGGAAAGCATTAACACTCTGACACCTGAGTTTAGCCTATAAGGGGCAGGATAAAAAGTCCCTTCTTAGGGGCTCATCTAGGTGCAACTATTCCTTTATAATTTTTTTCTTTATAAAGAATTCTTTTATAAATGTTCCTTTATAATGGATAATAATTGAAAAGGTCAAAACCAGTGTTGTTTTGTTTTACTTTAAAATATCATATTTTAAATATTTTGAAAATTTAGATTTTTTTTTTTAATGACTTATTTTAACATTACTGTCATTAGCCTACAGTCCCCTTTTTCTAGTAGATGGATTTTATACAATTTTATAAGTAGAGAGTGTATCAGTATATTTACTTAAATTTTTGCTTTTTTTGTACTTAAAATATAAATTATGAGGCATAAATAGTCTGGAAAACACAAGTTTAGAAGAGCAGAATATTTTAAATATAATTTATTTTTCTTGAAAATTTACTTAACTCTGCTATCTTAAATATATAATTCAATGTAATTTTACACATGAAGCATCCATTTTGACAATCAAATTTATTCTTATTCTTATGAATGCTGTTTGTTTTGCTAACATTCAAGTCTGGGGTATTAGATAAATGAAAACAATAATAAAATTAATTGCAGATATCTGGAATTTGTGTTTTCTTTTAAGAAAAAATCTGTCAAGAATACAAAGAGTGACAGAAGTATTTAAGTGCTATTTCATATATCATTCAAATTTGAAGATCTACTTGTTTTTCCTATGGCTTTTCTGCAATATGTTTGAAGCAACATTATTCAGCATATTATGTTTTGGCAATTCTTTGTAGGTTCCATTTTTTATTGATATAAAATGACTTATCATTGTCCTTTTCAGTAGTTTTTGCTTTGAATTTCATTTCATGTGACATCGATATTGAATTGGAACTCTTAGTGATATTATGTTTTCATGTGCCTGTTATCTTTTCTTTCACTTTTAACACTTTTTTTCAATGATTTTGTTTTACTTCTATAAATGACATGGCATTATTCTTTTTCATTCTTATATGAATTTTATTATGGGAACTTTTAATACATTTATATTTATTATTTTGCCTGATATATTTGATCTTTCATCATCTTTTTCTCCTTAAGCATTTGTTGTAAAAGCTTAAAATTTTACAACAAACACTTGATGTGTCAATGCCCAACCGCAGCTTACCTTCCACTATTTTCTCTCACAGTTGTACTGCTATTAGATATGAACTCTCTTCTAGCAATGCCTTCAGCTTTATGTAGCCTGTGCCAACAAGTGTTAAGTTGAGAGTGAGTGTAACAGCTGGGTTTGGTGTAGTGGTATCTTTGTACTTCCCAGGAAACACAAGTATATTTAATTAATGTTTCTAGATCAATGACCCATAACCATCTCATAGAAATAGAATCATCTGGAAAATCTGCACACACACACACACAAAAAGACATGTATAGCGTTCCCCCAACCACCAAGATGAGGATTTAATTGCTCTGAAATGAGATCTGAATGTGATTATTATTGAAAACTTCCTCAGGCGATCTATGTGCAGCCAAGGATGAGTAACCCCTCCCCTTCTGTCTCTGCCTTACCAGTTCTTCCCACTCACTCCAAGCTCTGGAATTGATTCCTTCTCCTGTTGTAACTCACGTGCTTTTCTACAATGCTATCCGCTGAACAATATCTTTCCCAAATTCTTCAGGCCCTCAGGCTTAAATATGTCATCTTTCCTTAATTTCCATCTCTGCTATCAATTTTTCTATTTTTATATAGTCATTTCAGTATTTCAATGAGAATTCTGAAAAAAGTGCAGTGTGCGGATTTAAAATCCTAGGTTTAGTTTTCATTCAATCTAGAAGTCTTACTGATTGTTGTTTGATGATGCTCTAAGGGTTCTGATAGGAGAAACGTACTTTCAGTGATATTTGTGCCAAAATAGTAATGACTAAACATCCAAAGATTAAATTAGATATGAAAGAAAAAATTAAAATGCTTATTATGATATGATAATGCACATTTTATATGAAAAAAAATCATAAAATAAAATCTGTGCACTTTAGAACATAATTTTTATAGAAAAATATCTATAATTGTTCTAGAGGGATTTAGTCCGAATTTTGACAATAATAATGCAGATAATAACAGTCTAAAAGCTTTTATTAATTTAAATTCAGAAAAATAGTTTTTCTTATATTCCCAAAATAATAATAATAGTAATAATAATAATATACTGAGTAATTGTTATATGTAAGGTCATGTTTTAAATCCTTAAGGTAATATAATTATGTGAGTTATTTTTATTAAATGTTGAAGAAACAAAGAGCTTAAATTATTTGCTTGAGGTCACAGTGTTGGACCCAGGCAGAGAAGTTCTGATACCAATGTTTTTAGCCATTATGATACCGTGTGTTGCATGAGTGATCTTTATTTTCCTCATTATATCTTTGGTTTCGTTGTTGACATTTTACTGTAATAAATGGCTATTATTACTAACCACAACAAAATGTTAATAATAGTTAAGAACAATTTTTAGCCCCAAACAATTATTACATGCATTTATGTGAGCTCTAAGCAATGTTAAAACATTTGTCAAGTTCATTTGAGATTCTTTATGTGAAAATGCCACATACAGGGGCGCCTGGGTGGCTCAGTTGGTTAGGCGACTGCCTTCGGCTCAGGTCATGATCCTGGAGTCCCAGGATCGAGTCCCGCATCGGGGTCCCTGCTCGGCAGGGAGTCTGCTTCTCCCTCTGACCCTCCTCCCTCTCATGCTCTCTGTCTCTCATTGTCTCTGTCTCAAATAAATAAATAAAATCTTAAAAAAAAAAAGAAAGAAAATGCCACATACAGATTTCTCTGAGACAAAAAAGGAAACATCTTTTCCATTACTATCCCAAGTGGTATTTATTTCTCTCTGCTTTTTGAAGGTTTCCTGTGGGTCTAGATTATTTAGGATGATGGAATTGTACCCAACTCTTGATGGATAGCTTAGTGTACCCAGTTTAGGGAGAGCAGATTTCTGTTGACTGCTGTTTTTCTTAAAAATTCCCCAGATGTTTTTTTTTTTTTAATATAAGTACATGAATACATATGTATTATATAACAGTGAACAATGGTGGCTTGGTCAATAGCAGCTTGGTCAACACAATCCAATTTTATAGGGTTGTTCCATGACTTAGTTAATATCCTCCTCCAACTTCTCTTTCTGACAAGAAAGCATTCATAGCACAATCAAAGGCTCAATTTTAGTTTTATGGAAAATTAATTAAACTCACCAAATATTAATTAACTGTTAATTTTCAAGGAATAGAGATAATCATTTTCTTTAATATTTCCCAGACAACCAAATTCCAGGGTAACAACAATCTATGGTTTGGACCATTTGATGTAAATGTTCAGCATGTTTGGCAAGCAAATAAAAGTTCAGGCCTTTATTAAGACAGATAATTCTACCTTAAATGTGTGTTTTGGAGCATTTGGGAGTAGAAAAGGAGTGACAGATTGACAATTAAGATAAAACTAAAAGTTTTATGTCAAATCTAACCAACATTTTATTTAAATATGCATCTATGAAACACCTGCCAGGTGTTAAGCACTGTGCTTGGTATTATTGATTGGAGTTAATAAGATAAAGTCTCTGTTCTAAAAGAGTTCATCATCTTGTAGGAACAAATGACTCACTAATGGACAAATTATAGCTATACGTGATTCATATGATATCAGGGTGTTTAAACAGTGTTGTGAGGAAGCACAGAGGACAGAGCTGCTACCTCTACCTAGAAACAGTGAAGAATAGTGTGAATATTAGGATAGGATACTGAACATGCCCACCACTAACATTGGCAGGATATAGAGCTAGAGAACAAATGGAGGTCTATGTACAAAATATCTAAATATTTGAAAGTTATTGTTCAAAGTAACAAGCTGTTAAAATGTATTTTGCAATGTATTCATACAACATAATAGCAAATATGTATACAGCTATTGGGGCGCCTGGGTGGCTCAGTCGGTTAAGCGTCTGCCTTCGGCTCGGGTCATGGTCCCGGGGTCCTGGGATCGAGCCCTGCATCGGGCTCCCTGCTCGGTGGGAAGCCTGCTTCTCCCTCTCCCACTCCCCCTGCTTGTGTTCCCTCTCTCGCTATGTCTCTCTCTGTCAAATAAATAAATAAAAATCTTTAAAAAAAATATGTATACAGCTATGGTATGTATATGACAATCAGTCAAATAAAACAATAACTATTACTGCATTTGTCTTGGTGTCTTAGTACAATTACTATTGCACTTGTCTAGGCCAACAGTGTTCTAATGAGTAATAAAATGCATACATGAGACATGGACGAGTGTATATTTTGTAGTAGCTTTCTATAGTGCATAATAAATTACCACAAACTTTGCAGCATAAAACCACACAAATGTATTATTTCATAATTTACTTCAGGTCAGGAGTCTGATCACTGGTTAGTTGGGTCCTCTGCTCCATCTCACTATGCTGAAATTGGGTGCTGCAGGATGATGAATTCATTTGAGGCTCACAACACCCTTTCAATTTCACTATTGTTGGCAGAATTCAGTTCCTTGTGGTTGTAGGACTGAGGTTCCTGTTTTCTTGCTTGCTCTTAACCTGAGGTCATTCTTAGCTCCTAACATCCTCTTGCCAATACTGTCTACCAATATAAAGTTATATGTCAGGAGAATGGGAATATAACCAAATGCTTTAAAATAAGAGACTACATGGTACGTTAGGATTTAGGGAACACGTTATTGGATTTTTAATGCAAAATAAGAATGCTCATAAAACTCTCAAAGTTGAGGAAGAGTGTCTCCAAGATGCCCCAATAGAAAGTTTTCCCTGAAAGTAAGGTATTAAAAATATAAGTTCATGGAAAGGAAGTTAATAATATATTTTACTCTGATTTCATGAATTATAGTCTCCCTATGACCAATTTGCTTTACTTTTTCCTCATGCTAAGCCTGCTAAAGTAAAACAAACACTAGCAATTATTTTCCATAGCTATATTTTATTTTTTTGTATGTTTTTGCCCACATAATCATTCTAAAACAGACTGTTTATTTTCACATGAAAGTAAAATGAATCTGAATTTTCTCAGAAAACAAGATAAGCTCACAAAATTAACCTGAAACATCATCTAGTAAACATTCAACCATTATTATACTGAATATTTTAAAATTAATTTAGAAATGTCTCTTAGGATGTGTGGAGCAAAAACATTCAGCCTATCATATTTTGCCTTCCTCATTACTATTTTTACCACATCAAGGAGCTATATTGATTCCTCAGTTAAAAAGCGGGAAACACTCAAGTGAAAGTGGATGTGTCCAAATAGGTACAGCATATTAATTGGTTGACTGATGATGGGTATTTACCAGTTGATGGGTTACACTTTGATATTTGTAAACTTTAATTCGGCCTGAATAGTTGTAACTCTTTTAAAGTGGGCCATGATATTGTAGACACTAAAACTGTCAGATCTGATGAAAAAGAAATGCGGCCTGTGCTGTTGGTCTATTAATGGCTCTGCCATATACTTGATGTCTTACACTTCTCTCCAGTGTTTCATTTAATAATGCACACAGTGAGTGAGATAATAAATGCACATTCTTCTGGAGCTCAATGCAGGAGGCCCCTGTAGAACATCTATTTATAAACACCTTTGGTCCTCCCAGGCAAAGGTTGAAGCCAATTTATAACAAAATTTCACCTACATCTCTCAGATATATGCTGGAGGTCAGCAACAGAGAACACAGTGGCCATGACAACTAAAAGATCTGATAAACATCTATATGAATGTTTGAAAAGATTATAGAGCAATCTTTTCTGACCTGGACTCTATGGTTGAAAATGTTGAGCTGTGATTATCAGACTCTCATTACAAAATTCACCAAGTAGGAAAGTCTGATTTAAAGTCATTAGGTCATCTTTGTTCTATTAATATTCCTTCTGATTTCATGATTGAAGAAGCTTATTTTGTTAAAATTGAATAAATGTTATATTGTACCTTAATGCAATTTTTTAAATACCCACTTTTGGAATTTAAAGACTGACATATATAGCTATAGATTTTATTTATTTATTTTTATTTTATTTATTATTATTATTTTTTTAAGATTTTATTTATTTATTTGACAGAGAGAGACACAGCGAGAGAGGGAACACAAGCAGGGGGAGTGGGAGAGGGAGAAGCAGGCTTCCCGCAGAGCAGGGAGCCCGATGCGGGACTCGATCCCAGGACCCTGGGATCATGACCTGAGCTGAAGGCAGTCGCTTAACCAACTGAGCCACCCAGGCGCCCTATAGATTTCATTTTCATTACAACCCTGTATGCCACTTTTGTTGTTATATTTACACAATTTTCCCCTGAAGTCAACAACATAAATGTCTTAGAAATGGAATATATGAAGATGGAGTATAAGTATTTTTGTCTGAGTTTTTGAAGATACTGTTTGTGTCACAATCATTATCATATTTCAGTTTATGAAGTACATTATAACTAAGCAATTTAAAGAGGTTATTGATCATAACCCACAATTCATTCAGTCTGACCAGTAGCATAATAACTCCACAAAAACTAATTAGAAGTTGTGAAACAACAAAAAGGCTTTCAATAACTTTTTTAATTTTCCTGTCCAGTCTTCTAGCACCATGTGACAACTGAATGTCAAAGAAGGGAAAACATATGTACACAATATGGTGGAGACAGATCTCCATGGAACTGAGACTGGAGTGTTTTCAAGCTGTTTGGCAATTTTGTATGTTTGCCTCTAACACCGTCTAATCCGAATTCAGATTCCATATTTCAAAAAAATTACACAGGCTATCTTATTTATAATTTAATTTTAATTTTGTATTCTACTTTCCCTTAAATATTTAAGCAATATTCATTGAAAATAACATTACTAAATGCTGGCAAAATAAGTGGACCCAAGATGTCAACAATCTATGTTTGAGCACCTCACATTCTGATCCTTTGTGGAATTTGCTTTGGGTGGTAAATGCTCAGTCAGTCCATCCTTGTGCTCATTATCACATGTAATATAAGTATGTCGTCAGCTCCCATAGCTGTGTAACAAACTAATGTGTAAAGTTTCCTCGTATTCTGATGCTTTTTTTACATATCACCTTCTTGCATGAGTTTTTTATGACACCAGCATTGTTTTTTTCCATCTTTGACCCATCTTATTTTTTACTTAGTGTTCTAATGCAATTTGTCCCTCCCCTTTTTTTTTAATGTGTCTACCTAGCCTCATAAAAGTCCTAATAGAATCTGAGTGCCAGGGCGCCTGGGTGGCTCAGTTGGTTGGGTGACTGCCTTCGGCTCAGGTCATGATCCTGGAGTCCTGGGATCGAGTCCCGCATCGGGCTCCCTGCTCAGCGGGGAGTCTGCTTCTCCCTCTAGCCCTCCTCCCTCTCATGCTCTCTGTCTCTCATTCTCTCTCTCTCAAATAAATCTTAAAAAAAAAAAAAAAAAAGAATCTGAGTGCCAAGCCTCCATGTGAAGCCCAAAATCCCGCGAAAGCTGACTTTTGGTGGTTAGTAGGGTCAGGTAAGAGACCAAAACAGATGATCTGGACATGAATAATGAATCTGCAGCCTGTTGCCAAAAACAAAGATTTATCGGAACTATTTAGAATTTTTGTAGTGGGGTAATTTCAAGACAGTGGTCCCAGTAGAATCATTGATCGTTTCCAAGATCCAATGTCAATGGCACTGTACCAATAACCAGGCTGCTCCTGTGGCATGACTTGAAGGGTTACTGCAGCACTCCAGGTAGAGTGACCACTCTTTCCAGTTTGCCCAGGACTGAGGGATTTCCCTGGACATGGGACATTCAGGGCTAAAACTGGGAGAGTCCCAGACAAACCAGGATGAGTTGGTCCTCCTACATCTAACACCTCTAGTTTCTTTCTCAATTTCTGATATTGGTTCTTCAATCTTCCAAGGGATTCTGTGACCTATCTCAGTTCTATCCTAAAAAAACCTTTCCTGTTCAAATTAGCATGAGTCTGTTTCTGATTTCATCATTACAGAACCCTGATTGGTATAGAAATCATCACAGGGTGTGAGTTGTGGGCAAGAAAACTTCAGGGAAATCAGATAATCGGGTATATGTTACCTGGATAAGTGAAAATTCATTTACTATTCAGAGCAGGGATATTAGATGGAAGAGTAAGTTAAATTCTCACTGGTGGTAGTCTGAAATGAAGTGCTCATCGAGGGTTGGCTTTGAGGAAAATGTGGTCACTGCTATAAGAAAAGTAGGAAGAACATGAAATGTGCAGAATTGAATGTGTAGTGGCTGCTGGGGATAGCACTGCACAGTTAAAAAAAAGAGAGAGAGAGAGAGAAATAATGGCACCCTGTGATCCTTGAATACTGGGTAAATAATAATAACTAAAACCTGGGAATTTTCCAGAACTCAACGATAAAGAAACTAATTTTTAGCAGCTGTACAACTAAAATAATGAAAATCTAAATGCCACGTTCAAACCTAAGTGTTGTTGTATTTTAAAATGAGTCAAATTCTGTCTCTCTTAATTTCTTCTGTGAAAGTAAAGACATTAATCAGAAAAGAATGGGATCCTCAAGCAGAGCGATGGGGCACAATCACTGGATTTGCAATACTGCAATGCCCAATCACCCCTAAACTGCCTTTGTCCCCCAGAGAACATCTGCCTTCCTTAAAGATACTTATGCCTTCCTCAGCTGATGGAATTATTATGCAACACAAAAGGAATTTTCTTCCTCAGCACTCCTCTCCTTTTTATCCCATTGTCTCCATTTCTATAACTAGAATCAGCTCCCAGTTTATCCAGGAAACAGAGCTTTACATAACAAAAAGTTAGTTAATTTAATTTATGATGCTGTGATGAGTATCTAAAATAGATCATGGGAGTGATTGATAAATAGGAAAAAAACTCAGTAATATTTAGATTAAGCTGACTTTAGCCACATGCGTGCACTTACCAAAAATTCTAGATCCCATGTGTTGCATTAGCAGCTAAAACCCAGACTGCACAGTGTCCCATGACAGCACTGAGATGACAAAAACTTTTGTAGATTCCAGAGGAAGGAATCCAAAGACTGTGGAGATTAAAATAAATGAGTGAAATTTTCTTGTTCAGGCCTTCACTCAAGCAAACTGACTCACAAAGAACCTAGTAGATACCCTTACCCCAAGACCTTTTGAAACACATTGGGGAGGAGAGTGCAAGCATTTCAAAAAAAATTATTTTAGTAGCTGGAGGGAGAATGGGCAGCTGAGATGATCTCCCTGGTAGAATGGGAATGCGAAGGTAGTAGAGTTGCAGAGGGCACAGACAGTATAACTTTCAGAGGACCATTGAGTGTGGACATCTTGAGAGCAGAAATCTGCCATAGTAATCTGAATGGTGCAACCTGCAGGAGTATTTGACAGTGCTTAATTGATCATAGGGGCTGAAGAGCAAAAACAGATGGGATCCCACTCACATCCTACTTGATTTTTATAACCAACCATGGTAGGGACTTGTGACATCTCACACAATTTCTATTGTTAGATTATTTCATGGACTCACAGACTCTTCAATAAAGAAGAAGCCTGATAACATTGAGGATGTTATTGTTACAATTGCAAATACTGCTAGTTCTGTAAATCTTCCTCCGTAAGGAAGGAGACAGGGAAATAACTCAGAAAATTATGGATTTTTTTCCCTATGGCCCTGAGCTTTTAATTGCTAGGTATATAGAAAGTCACCGTGATCCAGAGATACAACTTATAAGGGGTAGTAATAAATGGCATTGTAATATTTGTTTGTATCATAATAGAGCCTGTAAGATCCAAATAGTCACATGCTTAATTTCCCAGTTCTTGAATGCATAGCTGAAATATGTCCTTAGCAACGGACAGACTTCTACTTTAGCTTCCTGGACCACAAGTCTGTTTTGATAGGAAAGGTCATATAGAAGTCTCTGGAACTTCCTTTACATGTCAACATAATAATTGCATTCCTACTGGAATCACAGTCATTACCACCACTATCAAAGATGTGAAATTTGCAAAGGCAGTGAAATCCCTTCTAGTTCTCCAGCTCAGCGGGTGCAGGAGTAGATAAGTTTGGGAGATGAGTGGAGGACTATCAATGAACATAATCAGATAAAGACTTCAATTAGAGCTGATGCTGCAAATGACTAAAACATCAATACCTGGCATGCACTTATTGATCTGAGGTGTGCTCTCTTCTCTCCATCTACTTTGCTGTCATTTTGAAGGAAGGCATACTTTTATTGTTTTGTCTCAGGATTCTCTCAGCCCTGTGGCTCTGAGACACAATTTAGTTGGGAGAGAACCTGACCACTTCACAATCCAAAGAACTGCCTCCAGGTCCACATCACTGAAAGTATCACATTAGTTAGACTTGGAGAACAAGAAGAGGCAGATATCTTAGACACCCTCAAGAGGGTGGGAGATAAAAATCCATGAAAATAGAGGAGTTTCCTGTTCTTGAAGTTTCTAGGGATCAAGTGATCTGGAATGTATGAGGACATTACCCAGAAGGTAAAGAACTCATTGCTGCCTCTTCTACCTCTTATTGTTATGTCATGGCTACTTGACTTTGGAGCCAAGATGTACCATATTTGGGTAAGCACATTTGTTACACTTACCAGGCGACCAAAATGCTGTCAACTGTGGGTGTGTCCCAAGACCAGAAAAGTATCTGCACCTGGTTTTGGCCCAAGTACAAGCAGCCCTTCTCCTTGACCCTTACAAACCAGACTATTTTATAACAGATCAAATTGCTGAATGAAGGCAGTATAAAGGTTTTGAGATTATGGGGCAAAGCTATGCTTTCTCGGGCACACACTTTTCTATGGAAACAAAATTCTGGCTCTACTAGAGACTGTATATTTCCATACAACCCAAGCTGTCTGCCATGAACTGGGTGCTTTCCTCCCTACCTCCCCAACCTGGTTAGTCTGATGCCCAGAAACAAATGAAGTAATGCATCCAACTCTGAAAGGAGAAGATGTCAACAACACTAGCCAATCAATCTATCTATAACCTCATATGATATAAAGGGAACTGCTAATTGTGAAGAAAAAGACAATTCCACCACTTGCAGAATGGCTGTAGTTGTTCCAGATACTGTGTTTTTTGTTGTGGTTTGGTTTGGTTTGGTTTTTACTGTTGTTGCTTTGTCTTCTGCTTTTCTCTGTTCCTCCACATTCAAGGAACCGATAGCCTATTTGGGAGCCATACTTTTTCCAATCCGTTTATAGCTTTCTGAATTCTTCACAATAAGGCAAACAGAATTGCAAGAAATTATCTTGAAAAACTACAAAAGCCCTTGCCTCCAGAATGGAGAGTGGTGTGGGTATGAAATGCAACAGCGTGGGGTTTTTGTGCCTTTCATAGAATTATATAACCCGCTCCCCGAACTGTCATGCATAATTTGATACAAATGGGTTATCTGCCCTTTTGATTTAAACACAGAGCAGAACTGGCAGGAAAATAATAATAATAATAATAAGGCACCTGTAAGTTATTGGGAAGGTGGTCGGCTCTCTGGGAGTCAGGATAAAGGTAATTAGCTGGGAAGTCCACACTCTAATTTGCCTGAAGAGAAACAAATGAAAAAAATTATATACTCGTGTGTGTGTGTGTGTGTGTATGTGTATCTCTGTACGTGTGTTTACATTTTCAGCATGACTATTGCTTTAATCTGCCAAGATTCTGTTTTCTCTCTCTGACTTTGAGTAAAACCCGGGTGCCATTGCCAATACTGTAATACTTTTTTAATTGGCAGCAGTGGGGGGCGCCCCTTTTTTTTTTTTTTTTTTTTTTAAACCCGCTGAATTTCTCTTATTCCTTGCCAGGCACAGCTTTCACCCCTTACATGCACTGAACTTTGCAGAACAAGTCAGCTGTAAGGTGATTTTGCATGCCTCTTATTTTTTAGCTCCCAGTAATTTGCTCAACAAGTAACAGAAAGCCAGGTTATTTGCTGCAAGCACAAAGGCCATTTCCTCCACTTGGAAATACAGGATTCGTCACTTAGATCTCAAATCTTGAGGATGCTGTTTTTTTTTTTCAACGTTTTAATCGTTTTCTTTGACAGCTGTAGTTACAATGTATTTTCATATTTCACCTTTTCTTTCATATTTCCTTTTAATCATCGTGTTAAGAGTGAGGTATTTTGTATTTGTTCTTTCATTCTAAACATGTTGACAAATTCGTTTCTGGCTCCTAAAACTGAGCTTGTGGCAGAAAAACATGCGTGTCTGTGTAAATTTTGCAAAGTGAAAGCAATGATATATTACATTTCAATAAAATTGAGAAATCCATTTGATGGGTGAGCGTACCGACCTGTCAAAGGCTGTTTGAAAGATAGGTGTAGAATCCTGTAGAGTAGACCCTTGACATCTATGTAAACTCTTGAATCCATGGATTCCAACCCTATACTGTATTTTTAGATGAAATTATGTTAAAATATAACTTCAAAAGCACACATCCCCCTCAAAGGCAGCAACACTAGGAAAACAGAAACATATGGGATGCAGATGTGTTCCCTCTGGTAGCCTTGTTGGATCTTCCTCGTGCTCAGTCCCCTCCCCTGAGGACTTGTACTCTGCTGGCCACTGCCCCTTCCCTCCCTCATCATTGCTGCTAACACCTGCTACATTCACTCCAAACCAGCAAACCAGCTGTATCTTGGCTGACGGTCCGAACCCTCTCCTTTCATTGGGGTGGCACTTAATATAATGCTGTTCTCTGACCTTTAGTGGGAAAGGATAGGGTAAATACTGCCCACCCCACTTATTCCTGTCTGTTTCAGTATAGCGAAATATAAAGTAGAAGATGTTCTTTCTCTTCTCTAAACTTCTCTAAACTAACACACACCATTCACATTATGCCCTCTGCTCATATTTACTGGGAAAGTGAATCCTTCCCACCTTTGCCTGGCAGCTCAGGATTAAAATTCGTGTTTTAGGAAAATGGCAAATTACAAACTGTTACAGACCTTGGAGGTGTCACATTAAAGAAAAGACGAATGGTAACTTTTCTCTATACTTCCTGGAATAAGTTTTTTATCACTTTATGATACAGATTGTTAGTAATTTCTGAAGGAGTTAGTGGCTAAGAAAGGAAGTTATTTTTTTTTCCAACAGCAAGAAACTCGTTTGTGACCTTTTTCTGTGTCTCCCAAACCATGTTGGGCATATGGCAGGTGCTTAGTATTTGAAAGAGAATACTCAAAGCATGAGTAACTGTCAATTTTATATTTATATACAATAAATTTACATATCTTAATTATATGCTTACATTAGCTTATTAGCTTTATTCTCAATTTTTGAAAAAAAGTTTTATAAAAAGAAGTTAAGACGTAGCTCTTGTCCTTTTAGAAGTGGAAACTAACAATTTGTGTCATTTCTCCACAAGGCAAGACACTAAGGGGCAGAGTTTAAAATCACTGTTACCACTTTGTGGGTATTTCATCTACATATATGGCTAAGAAAAATGGAAGTAGTTAATTAGGGAATGCAAAATCGATAGTTTTGTACAAGTTGACCAAAAAGAGCATCATTTAATTCCAAAGGGGCCACAGTTAAGGAAATGAAGAGAGCCTGATTGCTTCGAAGTTTGTTCAGATTGGGGTGCCTGGGTGGCTCAGTTGGTTAAGCAAATGCCTTCGGCTCAGGTCGTGATCCCAGGGTCCTGGGATCAAGTCCCGCATCAGGTTCCCTGCTCAGCAGGAAGCCTGCTTCTCCTTCTCCCACTGCCCGCCGCTCCCCCTGCTTGTGGTCTCTATCTCTGACAAATAAATAAATAAAATTAAAAAAAAAAGTTTGTTTAGTTTACTTGGTTTTGGAGGAAAAGAGATTGACTTTAGTTATATCTTGTTCAAGAGAATTATTAAGTATTTCATAAAACGTGTAGGTGAGTGAATTTCTGTGGGATATCTGATATTCTATTATCTAAATCTGACCTGAAAACTCTGGACTGCAGTGACCCACCTGCCAGGGTATCCTTATTCCCCTACCCTAATACAGACATAGATGCTGAAATCTACATACATGTGTATTCCAAAGAAAATAGAAAATCCATTTTCCAAAGCAAATGGAGTTATGATCGATATTTTTAAGCAAGGAGAGAAAAATCATTCATAAAAATTAGTCAATTCAGTTTCATGGCTTATAGTCATCAAAATACAGCTGCTTGACCAGATGTTTTACTTATTTTGCCGGGTATATTATTGCACTGTGACTGAGTCTTTTTTCTCCAAAGCTAATATAGTTACTCTTTATAAAAATAAGCTCATCTGATGGCAACTATAAATGCATATGTTAGTTTTTAGTAGTGGTAATAATTTAAGATTTACTATGAATTAATTTTTGGAGAAAAAATTTGAAAATTACTGACAGTTTTCTAAAAATACCATCAGAAAGACTGCAATATGAATTGGTTATTTACTGAAATATTTGACAATTACACAGTTCTGAATCTCAAGGAGCTCAATAATAAATATAAACAGTCATCTCACAAGTGTTAAAAGACACAGAGGCTAGACACCTGAAATCTTGATGCTTTTGCCTTTATGCTTCTTAAGCCTCAGGACCCTTCCCTATGTCTTATCACTTCCCTTTTCTCCTTTAACCAAAAAGAAGGGGCCTCCCAGGCCTTAAACCTACCTCAGATTTGGCCCTGAACAATGCCTTTGAAGGCTAAAGGAGGTCCAGATGAAAGAGGGGCTGTCTGGAAAAGTCCCCAGAGAAATGCGTTACAGAGATTAACATGCCACAACCTCTTAATCAAAAACCCTAAACAAAAATCAATGGGCAACAGAGGCTGCTTCCAGAAGTTGTTGAAGTAAAACTGTGAAGAGAAAGGACATCTGGACAGGAAGGAGAGGTTGAAATAATCTCTATAGCTCTGTGCTGACCAAAGAAAAATTAGAAAATGCAAAATCCTGGGAATGGTAAAAGGAATATTAACCAGTGTCTTAAATTAATGTGGGGATTATTTTTTTATGGATATAACATTGTGCTGCATTTTGACAGGGAAACTTTTTTTTGTACACCTACCATGCTCTAAGCACTATTACTTGCTATAGAAGTATCTTATTCCACCTTTATATTAGTCTATTGGGATCAATGATACTGTTCTATATGTGGATGAGAAAATTATTGTTAGATGGAACAGGATTTGGTCAATCTTGAGTGTGAATCGATAGAGCTCCGAAGAGTTATGGCTGAAAAGTATGAGACCCAAAATTCAAATTGAAGTCTGGTTCCAAAGCCTAGGCTTTTTTCATTAAGCCACAGTTCTTCCTAAACCTTTTTACTTTAAACCGGGAATACAAATCATGGAACATTCTTGAAAGAGAAGAGTGCTTAAAATTTATTCTTATGTAAGTGCAACATTAAAATCATGGACTCAGATATTTACTGTGCATCAGAATTACCTGGCAAAAAAATGCAGATCCATTGATTCACTTTCAAACAATCCTATTCAGTAGATCTGAGGCAGTCTTTTAGAAACACTGGTGTTTTTGTGGGAGGAGCAAGATGGTGGAGGAGTAGGAGACCTAAATTTCGTCTGGTCCCAGGAATTCAGCTAGATAGGGATCAAACTATTTTGAACACCTACGAACTCAACAGGAGATCAAAGAAAAGATTAGCAGCAACTCTCTGAACAGAAAAGCGACAGCTTTCTGGAAGGTAGGACGTGCGGAGAAGTGAATCCAAGGCGATATTCGGGAAGGTAGACAATGGAGGAGTGAGCCTCCGTCAGCGACTACCAGCAAGTGATAGAGCCGCAGAGCACAAAATCAGGACTTTTAGAAGTCTGCTCCACTGAGGGATGTCGCTCCAGTGGCTAAGTAGGGGGTGGAACCCTTGGTGGGACAGTGTGGTCGTAGGACCTTTGGGGTCACAGAAAAACCGGGGGTGCCTGAGTGCGGCAGAGCTCCCAGGTATCGGAGTGGGGAAGCCGGCTGCAGAGGCGGAGCCAAGGAGTGGGCTCCCAGCTCAGGGTTGCCATAAACCATGATCTGTGGCACGGTCGGGCCACTGCTCCTCCAGCAGGGACCAAACAAGCGGCAAATCTGGGGAGACTCCCCTTCCTCCCCCCGGGAGGAGTGGCGTGGGAGTGCACCGCAGGGATCTGCTGGGTTTGGAGACTCCACACAGGGTCAGGTGTCAGAGATAGAAATGCTTGGTCAGAGGCCAGGTGAGCACAGAGTGTGGTCGGAGAAGGGGGAGATGGGAGTGACTGACTGCTTTTCTCGGGGGGCTCACTGAGGAGCAGGGCCCCTGAGTTCTTGGCTCCTCCGGGGGAGACTGGGAGGCTGCAATTTTCACTCTTGGCCTCCAAAGCTGTATGAAAAGCTTGCAGGGAACAAAAGCACCCAAGAGATTACTTAGCCCAGACCAGCAATGGCAGGGCAATTCCGCCTCCAGCAAAGACATTTGCGAATCACTGCAACAGGCCCCTCACCCAGAAGATCAGCAAGAACAGCCAGCCAAGACCAAGTTTACCCATCAATGAGAACAGCAGAACTCCAGTGCTAGGGGAATACTGCACATAGAATTCATGGCTTTTTTCCCCCTGATTCTTTAGTCTTTCAGAGTTAATTTTTTAAATTTTCTTTTTTTTCTTTTTCTTTCTTTTTTTTTAATTTTTCTTTTTCCATTTTCAACCAACATCTTATCAATCCCTTTTTAAAAAATCCTTTTTATTTTTCATTTTTAGAGTCATATTCTATCCCTTCATACTGGTTAACCTTATTTTTGGTATATATATATAAGTTGTTCTCTCTTTAAAATTTTGGGATACAGTTTCTTCTAACAGACCAAAATATACCCCAAATCTCTAGTGTATGGCTTTGTTCTAGTCTCCTGCCTGATCACATTCTCTCCCTTTTTTTTTTTTTTTAAATTCCTCTTCTTTCTTTTTTCAACCAACTTCTTATCTTATCAATTCCTTTTATAAAATCTTTTATAATTTTCATCTTTACAGTCATATTCCATCCCTTCATTGTATTTACCCTTATATTTGTACATATATAGGTTTTTCTTCCTTTAAATTTTCGGAGGCACTTTCTTCTAATAGACCAAAATATGCCCAGAATCTAGTGTGTGGCACTGATCTATGCATCAGCTTGATCATATTTGATCATATTTTTTTTAATTTTTTTCTTTTTCTTTTTTCTTTCATTCCCTTTCTTTTCCCCTGGTTTCAGGTCTCCTCTGATTTGTTTAGTGTATATTTTTCTGGGGTCATTGTTACCCTGTCAGCATTTTGTTCTCCCATTGATCTATTCTCCTCTGGACAAAATGACAAGATGGAAAAAATTACCTCAAAAAAAAAAAGAACAAGAGGCAGTACCGACTGTTAGGGACCTAATCAATACAGACATTTAGTAAGATGTCAAGAACTAGAGTTCGGAATGACGATTATAAAGATTCTAGCTGGGCTTGAAAAAAGCATGGAAGATATTAGAGAAACCCTTTCTGGAGAAATAAAAGAACTAAAATCTAACAAAGTCAAAATCAAAAAGGCTATTAATGAGGTGAAAATAAAAATGGAGGCTCTAACTGCTAGGATAAATGAGGCAGAAGAGAGAATTAGTGATATAGAAGACCAAATGATGGAAAATAAAGAAACTGAAAAAAAGAGAGAGAAACAACTACTGGATCACGAGGACAGAATTCGAGAGATAAGTGATACCATAAAATGAAACAATTTTGGAATAATTGGGATCCCAGAAGAAGAAAGAGAAAGAGGGGCAGAAGGTATATTGGAGCAAATTATAGCAGAGAACATCCCTAATTTGGGGAAGGAAACAGGCATCAAAATCCAGGAGGCACAGAGAACCCCCCTCAAAATCAATCAAAATAGGTCAACACCCCACATCTAATAGTAAAACTTACTAGTCTCAGAGACAAAGAGAAAATCCTGAAAGCAGCTTAGGACAAGAGATCTGTAACTTAGAATGGTAGAAACATTAGACTGGCAACAGACCTATCCACAGAGACCTGGAAGGACAGAAAGGACTGGCAGGATATATTCAGAGCACTAAATGAGAAAAATATGCAGCCAAGAATACTCTATCTAGCTAGGCTGTCATTGAAAATTGAAGGAGAGATAAAAAGCTTCCAGGACAAACAAAAACTAAAGTAATTTGCAAACATGAAACCAGCCCTACAAGAAATATAGAAAGGGGTGCTCTAAGCAAAGAGAGAGCCTAAAAGTAACATAGACCAGAAAGGAACACAGACAATATACAGTAACAGTCACCTTACAGGCAATACAATGGCACTAAATTCATACCTTTCAATAGTTACTCTGAATGTAAATGGGCTAAATGCCCAATCAAAAGACACAGGGTATCAGATTGGATAAAAAAAAAAAGACCCATCAATATGCTGTTTGCAAGAGACTCATTTTAGACCCAAAGACACCTCCAGATTGAAAGTGAGGGGGTGGAAAACCATTTACCATGCTAATGGACACCAAAAGAAAGCTGGGGTGGCAATTCTTATATCAGACAAATTAGATTTTAAACGAAACACTATAATAAGAGATGAGGAAGGACACTATTTCATACTTAAAGGGTCTATCCAACAGGAAGATCTAACAATTGTAAATATCTATGCCCCTAACACGGGAGCAGCCAATTATATAAGCCAATTAATAACAAAAGCAAAGAAACACATCGACAACAAAACAATAATAGTGGGGGACTTCAACACCCCCTCACTGAAATGGACAGATCATCTAAGCAAAAGATCAACACGGAAATAAAGACTTTACATGACACACTGGGCCAAATGGACTTCACAGGTATATTTAGAACATTCCACCCCAAAGCAACGGAAGACACATTCTTCTCTAGTGCTCATGGAACATTCTCCAGAATCGATCACATCCTAGGTCATAAATCAGGTCTCAACCAGTACCAAAAGATTGGGATCATTCCCTGCCTATTTTCAGACCACAATGCTTTGAAACTAGAACTCAATCACAAGAGGAAAGTCGGAAAGAACTCAAATACATGGAGGCTAATGAACATCCTACTAAAGAATGAATGGGTCAACCAGGAAATTAAAGAAGAATTAAAAAAATTCATGGAAACAAATGAAAATGAAAACACAACTATTCAAAATCTTTGGGATGCAGCAAAGGCAGTCCTAAGAGGAAAGTATATAGCAATACAAGCCTTTCTCAAGAAACAAGAAAGGTCTCAAGTACACAACCTAACCCTACACCTAAAAGAGCTGGAGAAAGAACAGCAAATAAAGCCTAAACCCAGCAGGAGAAGAGAAATAATAAAGATCAGAGCAGAAATCAATGAAATAGAAACCAAAAGAAGAGTAGAACAGATCAACGAAACTAGGAGCTGGTTCTTTGAAAGAATTAACAAGATTGATAAACCCCTGGCCAGACTTATCAAAAAGAAAAGAGAAAGGACCCAAATAAATACAATCATGAATGAAAGAGGAGAGATCACAACCAATACCAAAGAAATACAAACAATTATAAGAACATATTATGAGCAACTATATACCAGCAAATTAGGTAATCTGGAAGAAATGATGCATCCCTTGAGATGTATAAACTAGCAAAACTGAACCAGGAAGAAAGAGAAAACCTGAACAGACCTATAACCACTAAGGAAATTGAAACAGTAATCAAAAATTTCCCAACAAAAAAAATCCCAGGGCCAGATGGCTTCCCAGGGGAATTCTACCAATCATTTAAGGAAGAATTAATACCTATTCTTCTGAAACTGTTCCAAATAATAGAAATGGAAGGACAACTTCCAAACTTATTTTATGAGGCCACCACTACCTTGTTCCCCAAACCAGACAAAGACCCCATCAAAAAGGAGAATTACAGACCAATATCCCTGATGAACATGGATGCAAAAATTCTCACCAAAATACTAGCCAATAGGATCCAACAGTACATTAAAAGGATTATTCACCACGAACAAGTGGGATTTATTCCTGGCCTGCAGGTTGGTTCAACATCTGCAAATCAATCAATGTGATACAATACATTAATAAAAGAAAGAACAAGAACCATATGATCCTCTCAATAGATGCAAAAAAGCATTTGACAAAGTATAGCATCCTTCCTTGAGCCAAAACTCTTCAGAGTATAGGGATAGAGGGTACATACCTCAATATCATAAAAGCCATCTATGAAAAACCGGCAGTGAATATCATTCTCAATGGGGAAAAACTGAGAGCTTTCCCCCTAAGGTCAGGAACACAGCAGGGATGTCCCCTATCACCACTGCTATTCAACATAGTACTAGAAGTCCTAGCCACAGCAATCAGACAACAAAAAGAACAGGCATCGGAATCGGCAAAGAAGAACTCAAACTCTCACTCTTTGCAGATGATATGATACTTTATGTGGAAAACCCCAAAAACTCCACCCCAAAACTGCTAGAACTCATTCAGGAATTCAGTAAAGTGACAGGATATAAAATCAATGCAGAGAAATCAGTGGCATTCCTATACACCAACAACAAGACAGAAGAAAGAAAATTAAGGAGTCGATCTCATTTACAATTGCACCCAAAACGATAAGATACCTAGGAATAAATCTAACCAAAAAGGCAAAGAATCTGTACTCAGAAAACTATAAAATACTCATGAAAGAAATTGAGGAAGACACAAAAAATGGAAAAATGTTCCATGCTCATGGGTTGGAAGAACAAATATTATGAAGATGTCAATGCTACCTAGAGCAATCTACACGTCTAATGCAATCCCTATCAAAACACCATCCACTTTTTTCAAAGAAATGGAACAAATAATCTTAAAATTTGTATGGAACCAGAAAAGACCCCGAATAGCCAGAGGAATGTTGAAAAAGAAGAGTAAGGCTGGTGGCATCACAAATCCAGACTTCAACCTCTATTACAAAGCTGTAATCATCAAGACAGTATGGTACTGGCACAAAAACAGACACATAGATCAGTGGAATAGAAAAGAGAGCCCAGAAATGGACCCTCAACTCTATGGCCAAGTAATCTTCAACAAAGCAGCAAAGAATGTCCAATGGAAAAAAGACAGTCTTGTCAATATTGGTGTTGGGAAATTTGGACAACCACATGCAGAAGAATGAAACTGGACCATTTCCTTACACCACACACAAAAATAGACTCAAAATGGTTGAAAGACCTAAATGTGAGACAGGAGTCCATCAAAATCCTAAGGGAGAACACAAGCAGCAACCTCTTTGATCCCAGCTGCAGCAACTTCTTCCTAGAAACATCACCAAAGGCAAGGGAAGCAAGGGCAGAAATGAACTATTGGGACTTCATCAAGATAAAAAGCTTTTGCACAGCAAAGGAAACAGTCAAGAAAACCAAAAGACATCCGACAGAATGGGAGAAGATATTTGCAAATGACATAGCAGATAAAGGGCTAGTATCCAAAATCTATAAAGAATTTATCAAACTCAACACCCAAAGAACAAATAATCCAATCAAGAAATAGGCAAAAGACATGAACAGACATTTTTCCAAAGAAGACATCCAAATGCCCAACAGACACATAAAAAAGTGCTCAACATCTCTCGGCATCAGGGAAATCCAAATCAAAACCTCAATGAGATGCCACCTCACACCAGTCAGAATGGCTAAAATTAACAAGTCAGGAAATGACAGATGTTGGCGGGGATGCGGAGGAAGGGGAACCCTCCTACACTGTTTGTGGGAATGCAAGCTGGTGCAGCCACTCTGGAAAACAATATGGGAGTTCCTCAAAAAGTTGAAAATAGAGCTACCATACGACCCAGCAACTACACTTACCCCAAAGATACAAATGTAGTGATCCAAAGGGGTATGTGCACCCCAATGTTTATAGCAGTAATGTCCACAATAGCCAAACTATGGACAGAGCCAAGATGTCCATCAACAGATGAATGGATAAAGAAGAGGTGGTATATATATATAATGGAATATTATGCAGCCATCAAAAGGAATGATAGCTTGCCATTTGCAACTACGTGGATAGAACTGGAGGGTATTATGCTGAGTGAAATAAGTCAATCGGAGAAAGACATGTATCATATGATCTCACCGATATGAGGGATTCTTAACCTCAGGAAACAAACTGAGGGTTGCTGGAGTGGTGGGGGGTGGGAGGGATGGGGTGGCTGGGTGATAGACTGTTGAATCATAGACCTGTACCTCTGAAACAAATAATACATTATATGTTAAAAAGAAGAAGATAGTAGGAAGGGGAAAATGAAGGGTGGGAAATTGGAGGGGGAGATGAACCATGAGAGACTATGGACTCTGAGAAACAAACTGAGGGTTCTAGAGGGGAGGGGAATGAGAGGATGGGTTAGCCTGGTGATGGGTATTAAAGAGGCCACATACTCAATGGAGCACTGGGTGTTATATGTAAACAATGAATCATGGATCACTACATCAAAAACTAATGATGTAATGTATGGTGATTAACATAACATAAAAAAAAGAAAAAAAAAGAAAACAATTCCATTTACAATAGCATCCAAAAATATAAATACATAAGAATAAGTTTAACCAAGGAGGTGGGAGACTTGTGAGTGGAAAACTGCAAAATTTTGCTGAAAGAAATTCAACAGGACCTAAATGAATAGAAAGCAACCATGTTCCTGGATTGGTTATTGTTAAGATGGCAGCACTACGCAACGTGATCTACAGAGTCAGTTCAATCCCTTTAAAAATTCCAATGGCCTTTTTTGCTGAAATGGAAAAGCCAGTCCTCAAATTCATATGGAATTCCCAGGAACCCAAAATAGCCAAAACAAATTGAAAATGCAGAATAAATTTAGAAGACTCACACTTCTTGATTTCAGAATTTACTGCATAGCCACAGTAATCAAGACAGTGTTGTACTGGTGTAAGGAAAGATATACTCAATGAAATAAAACTGAGAGTCCATAAATCATCCTGGATATCTATGGCCAGTGGATTTTCAACAAGGGTGCCAAGATCATTTGATGGGAAAAGAACAATCTCTTCCACGAACTGTCCTGGGTCAACTGGGTATCTACAGGCAAAAGAACGAAGTTGGACACTTACCTCATTTCATATGCAAAAATTAACCAACATGGTCCAACGACCTAAATACAAGAGTAAAACCATAAGCTTTTTAGAAGAAAACATAGTAGTAAATCTTTTCGACCTTGGATTTGGCAATGGATGAAGGAATTACTTTATTTGCATACTGATTACAGAATTTTCCACATCTATAAAATTTTACTGAGTACCTTGAGAAACTGAATTTGCTCAAAATAGCAAGTGTATGTTGAGTGGTCATATGTCCCACACAGGACAGTGTGCTTCACATGTATTATGTCACTGAAACTGAAAAACCCTGTACAGAGGGGAAGTATTATTTTTTTTTCAAAGATTTTATTTATTTGACAGAGAGAGATACAGCGAGAGAGGGAACACAAGCAGGGGGAGTGGGAGAAGGAGAAGCAGGCTTCCCGCAGAGCAGGGAGCCCGATGCGGGGCTCGATCCCAGGACCCTGGGATCATGACCTGAGTCGAAGGCAGACGCTTAACGAATGAGCCACCCAGGCGCCCCAAAGGGGAAGTATTATTAACCCCATTTTACAAAGGAGAAAAAATGAGATTTTAGAGCTAAATTAGTCCGTACAGAGTTAAGCAGTTACTATGTGATGGTGCTAGCATTTGATTCTACATCTCTCTGATACTTACCAGTTTGCTTCCTCATAAGAAACTTGGTTTTTTTAGTGTTAGCTGTCTGGGGATGCTTGGCTCTTAAATCTTGGTGCAATCCATCAGGCATGCCATTGGGTGTGGCAAGAGAAAGCACAACATCATCCCTTGTCTGGAAACCAGAGCAATGAGTATGGATTATTGTGGGACTTCTTACATGGGATTTCAAGTAGTGACACCAGTCAAGAGGGACTAGGGTGTGTTATGAAATATCACATGACCTAGAGCTTGAGGATATTGGGTCAAAGGGGAGGCTTTACCTGTTTTCCACTCAGATGTTTGTTTGGTTAAAAATAACTGTAAGATTTAAGAATGTGTTCTTGATTTAAGTATAAGCTAATATTTAACGAGTAGTATATTTGGTAGAGATGCCTCAGCCTCTACTAGGTCGACCAGAAGGGGCTCAGGCCAACACAAGACCTCAAGAAAGGTGACAATTAGCGCATTTTTACTTGGCTTACTTTGGTTTCACAACAGCCACACATATAGACCACCCAAAATTTAACTTTGATGGTTAGACAAATAAAGGAATAGTAGGCTTCTAGAACTAGAAAAAAAAAAAAAAAAAGAATCACTGGTGTTTTAATTATGGCTCTTCATTGCCAACAACTGAAACTGACTTTGGCTGAAATAATCGGGAAGTAGACTACTTCTGTCTGGCAAGCAGAAAAATAGCCTTCTACAGATACCCAAAGTTTAATCCCTGGGGTCTGGGAATTTGTTACCTTACATGGCCAAAGGGACATTGCAGATATAAATTAAGGATCTTGAGATAGACATGGAGCAATTATTCTGATTTTACAGGTATACCCAGTATAATCACCAGAGACCTTGTCAGTGAAAGAAGAGAGAAGCTGAGTCAGAATCAGAGAAGGTGATGTGCTGAAGGGAGCAGAGAGGCAGGAGGGTATGAGGATGGAAGCACAGGTCAGAGACATGCAATTTCTGACCTCGCTGGTGTAGGAAGGGGTCATAAGCCAAGGAATGCAGACAGCTTCCAGAAGATGGAAAAAGAAGGGAAACAGATTCTCCTCTAAACCCATGAGAAGAAATGCAGCCCTCCCAACACCTTGATTGCAGCCCAGGGACTCCCATTTTACAATTCTGACATCTGGAATTGTAAAAATAATAAATTTATGTTGTTTAAGCCACTACATTCGAAGTAATTTTTTTTATAGCAACAGTAGGAAAGTAATACAGAAGCACATTAATGTGTTCATCTTTGTGTGTATCTCTGCAAGACAGACATACCTTGTATATATTGTGCATTCAGTTCCAGATCACCACATAAAGGAAATACTGCAATAAAGTGAGTCAAAAAATTTTTTGGTTTCCTAGTTCATCTGAAAGTTATGTTTGCACTACACTGTAGTCTACTAAGTGTGAATAACATTATGTCAAAAAAAAACAATGTACATAACTTAATTAAAAAATATTTTATTGTAAAAAATGCTAACCATCATCTGACCTTTCAGTGACTAGTAATCTTCTTGCTGGTGGAAGTTCTTGCCTCAACGTTGATGGTTGCTGACTGATCAGCATTGGAGGCTGGGGTGGCCATGACAGTTTCAATAAGACAGTGATGAAGTTTGCCACATTGATTGACTTTTCCTTTCACAAATGATTTCTCTGTAGAATACCATGCTGTTTGATAGCATTTTACCTAGAGTAGGACTTTATTCAAAGTTGGAGTCAATTCTTCCAGACCCTGCAGATGCTTTATCAACTAAGTTTATGTAATATTCTAACTCCTTGGTTGCTATTTCAACAGTCTTCACAATTCTTCACCAGGAATAGGTTCCATCTCAAGAAACCACTTTCTTTACTCATCCACAAGAAACAACTCCTCATCCATTAAAGTTTCATCATGAGATTTCGGCAATTCACGCCCATCTTCAGGTTCCACTTCTAATTCTAGTTCTCTTACTATTTTCACCACCTCTACAGGTACTTCCTCCACTGAAGTCTTGAACCTCTCAAAGTCATCCATGAGGGCTGGAATCAACTTCTTCCAAACTTCTGTTAATGTTGATATTTTGACCTCTTCCCATGAATCATGAATGTTCTTAATGGCATCTAGAATGGTGAATCCTTTCCAGAAATTCTCAATTTACTCTGCTCAGATCCATCAGAACAATGGTAGCTATAGCTACCAAGTATTTCTTAAATAATAAGAGTTGAAAGTTGAAATTACTCCTTTACCCAGGGGCTGCAGAATAGACATTGTGTTACCAGGCATGAAAACAACATTAATCTCATTATACATTTCCATCAGAGCTCTTGGCTGACCAGCTGCGCTGATAGTGAGAAGTAATATTTTGAAAGAAATCTGTTTTTTTCTGAACAGTCATTCTCAACTGTGTGCTTAAAATATTCAGTAAACTGTGTTGTAAACAGAGGTGCTGTCATTCAGCCTTTTTCATTCTATTTATAGAATAGCGCATAGGCAGAGTATATTTAGCAGAATTCTTGAGGGTCTTAGGATTTTTGGAATGGTCATTGATCATTGGCTTCAACTTAAAGTCACCAGCAGCATTAGTCCCTAATTAGAGAGTCAGGCTGTCCTTTGAAGCATTAAAGCCAGCCATTGACTTCTCCTCTCTAGCTATGAAAATCCTAGCTGGCATCTTTTTCTAATGGAAGACTGTTTCATCTACATTGAAAATCTGTTGTTTAGTGTGGCCACCATCATTAAATATCTTAGCTCGATCCTCTGGAGAACTTGCTGCAGCTTCTACATCAGCATGTGCTACTTCACTTCACACTTTTATATTATGGAGAGAGCTTCTTTCTTTAAACCTCATGAACCAACCTCTGTCAGCTTCAAAATTTTCTTCTGCAGCTTCCTCGCCTCTCTCAGCCTTCATAGAAATAAAGACAGTTGGGGAATTGGCTCTGAACTAGATTTTGGCTTAAGGGAATGTTATGGCTGGTTTGATCTATCCAGACCACTAAAATTTTCACTGTATCAGCAGTAAGACTGTTTTGCTTTATTATAATTCACGTGTTCACTGAAACAGCACTTTTCATTTCCTTCAATAACTTTTCCTTTGTAATCATAACTTGGCTAACTGGCACAAGAGACTTAGCTTTGGTCTATCTAGACTTTCAACATGGTCTCCTCACTGAGCTTAGTCATTCCTAGCTTTCGATTTAAAGTGAGAGACATGTAATTATTCTTCTCACTTGTACACTTAGAGGCCATTGTAGGGGCCTAATTTCAATATTGTTGTTTCTCGGGGAGTAGGGAGGCCTGAGGAGAGGGAGAGAGACAGGGGAATGGCTGGTCGGTGGAGCAGTCAGAACATACACAGCATTTATCAATTAAATTTGCTGCCTTATATTAAGGGCACAGCTCACAGTATCCCAAAATAACTACAATAGTAACATCAATAATCACTGATCATGGGTCACCATAAAGAAATTATAATAAAAAAGTTAGAAATATTGTGAGAATTGCCAAAATGTGATGCAGGGATACAAAGTGAGCAAATTCTCTTGGAAAAATGGTGCCTCTAGATGGGCTGCACATGGAGTTGCCACAAACCTTCAATTTATGAAAAAATGTAATACATGCAAAGCATAATAAAGTGAAGTGCAACAAAACAAGATATTCCTGTACATAAAGTTATATTTCTGTGTGTGACACACACTATCTGTTCTCTGGGCAGATCCCTTTATATCCCATCATCCCATTATCAATTTAGTGTGCCCTTGTCCTAACTGCTCATTACTTTTTTTCTAATGGCTTTAATACTTGGGAACTTTTCCAGAGGATTTCCCTTGGGCCACTGGAGCAGAAGTTTATGTTGAGAGTTTAAGTGTCCCAAGCCTCTTTTACACCCCAAGAAATATACTCTAACTTTCAGTAGTGACCTCTTCAGGACCGTTTCCTTCTCCATGCAAATATGCATAGTTGTCTTAATCCTGATAACTACCCGATTAAATTTTCATTCATATTATATGTTCAGGTAATGTGTTTCAAAGGAATGAATGAATGAATGAAAAAAAAAATCCCTAAGATGACTAGACTTCTTTAGTTTTGACTGATGTAATCAAATTATTCTGATAAATATATACTATTCCAAACAGCATACTCTAAGAAAAATAAGGAAATTTATTTAAATGGTTTGTTTTCTTTTTACTGTTAATGAGGTGTGATAAGTAGGGATGTATTTTGAATCTCTCTCTGGCATACTTACATACATGAATAACATCCACTGAAGTTTCTTCTCAGCCAAGAGTTACCCTAAGAGAAATTTCATCATTGATGAAATGACAATAGTTGTCTGGCTCAACAGTTAATTTGTAAATCATGCACAAAAGACCCATAAACTGTTCAGTGTACTTAGCTTTAAATATGGCAATTGAGGAAACTATGTCCACTTGAACAGAAAATGCCAGAAAGCCAATAGACCGACATTCAAATTATTCAGACTCATTTGAGATATATCCATGCTTTCCTTGGCTTGCTAGACATGATTCAGCTTAATGACAGAAGAAAGCTATACTGATTTGAATTTGCCTACTTCTGCACCATCTCTAATTTCACCATTGTGGCTGAAATATGACATTTCTCTCAAAATGTTGTTTGTTTTTTTTTTAGATATAGGCATATAAGACATTTTACAAGCTACTTATTTTTCTTCTTATTTTAATTAAAAAAAAATAAGTCACCTGGGTGTCTCTGTCAGTTAAGCATCTGACTCTGGATTTCAGCTCAGGTCTTGATCTGAGAGTTGTTAGTGCAAGCCCTGCATTGGGTTTGACATTGGGTGTGGAGACTACTTTAAAAAAAATAAGGCAAAATGGGTAATTAATTATGATAAAAACAATATTTTATTTAAATCACTTATGAACTAGGTACTTTTTTAAAAAGATTTTATTTATTTATTTGAGAGAGTGAGCAAGTGAGAGACAGAGAGCACTAGCAGAGGGAGAGGAAGAAGCAGACTCTTCACTGAGCAGAGAGCCTGATGTGGGCCTGATCCCAGGACCCTGAGATGATGACCTGAGCCGAAGGCAGACGCTTAACTGACTGAGCCACCCAGGTGCCCCTGATGAACTGGGTACTTTTACAGAATTATAGTATTTGTAGTTTTGGGGTGCAGTATGCCAAAATCAACAAATGAAACAGAATAAAGTAAAGCACTCAACTTATTTAAGGGGATTTAATTTAAGATAAGGGAGAACTTCAAAAATAATTTGAGAAATTATTGGCTAGTCAACAATAAGTGGAAATATTGGCTATAATGAAGAAAAAAGTGAGTTAGAATCATACCTCATGTCATACACAACAACAAACACCTAATGGTTTAAGGAACTAAAAACAAAACAAGTATTAAAGAAAAATATAACAGAAAAGTTTAGATAACTTTGAATTATAAAACTTCTTCCTAAAAAGAACCCAAATCAAAAGCCACAAAGGGATAAACCAACAGATTTGACTATGTCAAAATATACAATTTTATTATGATAAATTAAACTACTAAAACATTAAGATATAAATTACAGTTGGAAAAAATAATCTGTACCATATTTAATAAACAAAGAATTAATATGCAGAAAAATAATATGCAGAATATATAGCATTCAAATATACAACTAAGAAAATTACATATATTCTAACAGAAAATGAATATGGTTTGATTAGTCAATTCACAGTTAAGTAAATACAAATGACAAAAAATTAAAGTATTTATATATTTGTTCATAACCAGGAAAACATGTATTAAAAATCACAGTGAGATCTCTCATTAGATAAACAAAAAATTCAAGTGGCTGAAAAATGATATGAGAAAATAAGAACTGTCCTCTACTGTTGATGGAGTATATATTAGAAAAGGCTAATAAGCCAGTTTGGTAATATAGTCACCAAAAATTTAAATGACTCTATCCTTAAATTCAGAAACTTCTTTTCTACAATATTATCCTTGATAAATATTTTTGCATATGAGGTTTATTGTGATACTGTCTCATAACTTTGAAATATTGAAACAACCTAAGTGCCCATCAAGAGGAGAATTGTATATTATATATTTTAGGATCTTCATTATACAGAATATGATGCAACCATTAAAAATAATGAAGTCTTTGCAAAATGACATTGAAACTTTTCCAGAATATATCATTCAACGAAAAATCAAGTCTCAACATACATATCATGACCTTATGTATGCTTAAAAAACAATAAGTTATTTGTGTAAAATGCACACATGTAAATGCATAGAAAGGATAGTGATCAGCCCATTAACTGGAGATGTCTCTTTGGAGGGGATTGTGTGAGGAAAAGAAAATGAAGGATATTCCATTTTTATGTCTTAAATTATAGTGTGAATACTTTATAATATGAAAGAAATGCATTTTATTATTTAAAAGGCAAAAATAATTCTTTAAAATGCATTTCCACATTTTGAAGTTAGAACTAAAACCTTCATGGATGTGAGAATATTCAGATCTCTAATAACTAATTACCCTTTAAGTCATAGTACTTTTCTTACCAGAGAGCACCAGCAGGGCTCTGGTCATTAAATCAATTATGTAAATTAAATATCTGCTATAAAATACATGGCAGACACAAGCTTTTCAAGACAAGAGCTACTAATATCTTATGGCCTAACTTGCCATGCATAGCTTTCCACTTGAAAGATTCTGAAATTCCACAATTATATTAAATTTAATGATAACCTACAGATTTTGAAATTAAGAAGAGAAATCCATTTTACGTTCCTATTCCTCCTCTGTACTAGATTTTTAGTTCTTGATCCATTGGCTTTGATTCCACTTTGAGGTTGTACTCTTTTTCCCTAGCAAAGCAATCCAGCAGAGACTTAATTTAGGAGCACTTTCGCACTTTCCTTCTAACTTTCTTTGGCTTGGTTTTGTATCAGTGGGCCTCTGATACACTTCTATGATCCCTGAAATAATTTATTGCTTCACTTTGAGAAGTATTTGACTCTCCTCCATTTGGCCATTCCTTCTAGGCTAAAACTGAATATGTATCCAAGATGAAATTCAGCCTTGAGAAGTAAAACACCTCTATGGGCATCTCAGGATTACATCTCGGAAACCCATGGTTGGGTTGACTTTATATACAATATTTCTATGATTCCAGAAAGAGAAGAAGGAATTTCCTCGAGATCCGGCATGACGAACAAGGAAATAAAATGATTATGGTGAGCCTCAGCCCAACGGCGACATCCCAGGAAACTGACAGAATTGAGGTAGCTCCTAGGACGTCAACGCAAAGGTGGACGGAGCCTGCCAAGGAGCCAGATGCCACTGTCAGAGGCAGGAAAAATGGACTGCAGTTTGGTATCTGTTTCCTGTGATTAGCTTCAGCAGCACCCGTCACTCCCTTTTCCAGATTAATCAGTAAAATCTGGTGTGAAGAATTTCAGTAAAATGTTCAAAAGGGGGAAAAGAAACATCTGTTTCAGAGTTTTGTTTTGTTTTGTTTTGTTTTTCCCCTTAGTCAAAGTCTGTCAAATGTGGGTATGTGTGCCTATATTGTTTTTTATATTCTGTTTCTCTGCTTGCAGCTTGGGGAATTAAAACAGTGCTCAAGCACAATTAAAGGCAACGATGTCTGTATCTTATTTTAGGACACTTTTCCCCGTAATAGTTCCGTAGATCACGATTCCGTGGTTTTTGCTTTTCCTTTTCCTCCTTTCTTTCCTTCTTTATTTTCTCTCTTTCTTTTCTTTGTCTTTTGTTTGTTTTAATGATAAAAGCAGCTCTTTATGTCATAGGTCAGTTTTATTTAAGAAGCAACGTGATGCGTTAAGGACCTGTAATACTTTCCACAGCGGCAAGCTCAAATAGAACCATGCTCTCTTGTGAAAAGCCAAGGAGACTATGACCTGAAATAAGTTTCTTACCCATAAGTGAAAGGACCGTTTGAAAAAATGCAGGTTTCTTTTCCCTCTCAACCTCTCACATTACAATTACTGGTAGATTAGAAAAGCAATAACAACAACAACAACAAAAACCTGAGTGGCCAAAGGCTAGTATATACACAGTAAAGTTATTAATTAAAAACCCTTCTTATAATTGAAAGTTTTCCTCTTTTCCATGAGAACACGATGAAAAGAATTCATGCTTGACTAGAGCTACACATTTTGCATGTACCTGTGAGGTATATTACCTTACTTTGTCTCTCCAACAAAATTGAGAGTTGAGGAAACTGGGTATCATAGACTTGCCCAATGGCAGCTAGCTGAAAAGTGCTAGAATGGGTCGGGACTAAAAATGCTGGATTTCTTTCTCCAGTTGCAGAGATCTTTCAATTCTACTACCAAGGAGTATCATCTATTAGAGTATCATCTATTAGAGAAAAATGTATTATCAAAGATGCATGCAAATATTGGTGTGACTATTTATAAGGCTGGGTGAAATACTGTGCTTTAAGAAAGAACAGACGAATAGACGAATACATTATAATTGCAACCAGGAATTTCATTATCTTATTTGTTCCCCTTTGTTTTAAAGGATGTGTCAGATCGCATTAGGGTTATTTAAACAAGGACGTGCCATTTGAGTCACTAGTATTAGATTACTTTTGCATCTATCCTCTCCTAGGTTTTAGAGTCCTATTTGTAGAGGAAGCTGGGCAAGCCCTGTGCTCAAGGTCAGGTAGGAGTGTTAGGTGGCACACAAATGAGGCATTCTTCGTCTGAGCCCGTTCACTGAACATCTCTCTCTATCACATTCATCTCTCTCCATTTCTATTCAGCTACTTATAAAGTGTCACATGTCCCTCACTTAGCAAAATATAATTTACTTCCATAGCCTTTTCCTGGGAAAATTATACACATGTGTTCCACCACGTGTACAAGGGTGTACACAGTCAACATCTCTGTGACCCAGAGCTCCAGGGGGACCTTCGAGGGCTTCTTAACCAACTGAGCCACCCAGGCGCCCCCCCTTTTTTTTTTAAAGATTTTATTTATTTATTTGAGAGAGAGAATGAGAGACAGAGAGCACGAGAGGGAAGAGGGTCAGAGGGAGAAGCAGACCCCCCGCTGAGCAGGGAGCCCGATGTGGGACTCGATCCCGGGATTCTAGGAGGAACCTTCGAGGCCTTCTTGCTTTGAGCACTTTCAGATGCCTGTGCTTTGTTAGTCAATAGCCAAAGACGGTAAACATCCAATTAGTTACAAAATTGGATATAATTTTTTGGGGGGCGCCTGGGTGGCTCAGTCGTTAAGCGTCTGCCTTCGGCTCAGGTCATGGTTCCAGGGTCCTGGGATCCAGCCCCGCATCGGGCTCCCTGCTCGGCGGGGAGCCTGCTTCTCCCTCTCCCACTCCCCCTGCTTGGGTTCCCTCTCTCTCTGTGTCTCTCTCTGTCAAATAAATAAATAAAATCTTTAAAAAAAAATTGGATATAATTTTTTTAGTGTTAATGCATGCACAAATTACAGCTTACCTTAAAAGAGATGTTACCATATGCTGTTTTAAGAAAGGGACACACCAGATAGTTAAAATATTTAGAAGCATGATTTCTTGGTAGTAGTATTGTTTATGGTTTGAAGATTTGCCTTTTGGTCATCTTGACATCTGTTTATCGAGCTTTCAAAGACAGCCAAAATCTCCTATTTGCTTCTTCCATGATTTAGTAGTACAATTGAGGGAATATTAATACGTATTTTTCCTAACTCCAAGTCATGCCCATCTTTAGGTGGATAAGGGTCTATAGATGCAGAAGCCTCAGAATAGATGTGCTATTTCATCTTTAAATTAAAAATCAGACAGGGCTGATTTTTGCGGCTAGTGAAGATAAGTCTAAGAAGCCATATCCAGGCCCTGGGAAAGAACAGCAGGCTCCGTGATGATCATAGTGCGTATATTTGAGATTATCAAGGTAAAGGACAAATGTGTGCCAGCTGGAATTACTTTTTCTTTACCCTAAAGGTTCATTTACCTAAACAGTTTTGATATTCCATTTGTAACTAAATTGCTAAATGGCTGAAGTATAGAACATTTAGTTCATTTTTATTTTAATGATATAATAAATATGAAGATATCTTAAATTTACCCCCAGTAAATGAGATATAAGATAGAATACATCAGATGATGATAAATCTGTACTTAGGTGTACAACTGGCAATATCATGTCACATACCTCAAAATATAGTATTTATACATGCTACATATGCTGGGTATATGGAATCCAAATAACCAAACTTAAAGCAAATACGACACTTTGGTCAGCTATGGATCCAACTGTATGTAGTTTTTTCTCTGACAACTTTCTTCATCTTCATGCTGAATTTAGTTTTAATAATTAAATTTGAGATTTAACTGTAGAATTTCATTTAATTTTTTAATTTAATACTGGCCTCTCTGATTATTTAATTTTCATTGTAAATTTCTGTTATTATATCAAATAGGATGTTTTAACTACCCAAGCAAAAGCTTTGTTACTAAAGTGAATTGTCATGTGCTTGGAAAAGAGCCAGTGATACTTACATGCTGAAATTTTAAATTGTGGCACAAGATATCATGGAATCATTTTTTTAAGGATGTATTTAAACAACTTTGATTGAACTGTATTTTAAAAATCATTTCACAGATAGAAAAACACAATTGTGATTTTTAATTACATTTGTATTTGAAACAATTTAAGAAACACTGACATACATAGTGTTAAATATGAATAGCCATAAAAATGAACACTTTCCTGAAGAACCATGTGCATATGAAAACCTACTATAAATCTATCATATTTTTAGTAATATAATAACTAAAGGAGAAATTTTCATAAGGATTTCAAAATTCTGGAAAGTATAATTTTTCTCAAAATAATGAAATATTTGGATTTTGAAATAAAATAGGATGCAAAATGTTTGAAGTCTAAGTAAGAAGATCTTAAAATATAATTTGTAAAATTCCAATATATCAATTTTTGGAGAAAAGAAATTCTGTCATCAAGCACAATATTTGAAAATAAAGAAAATAACTTTATTTATTTAAGAGAGAGAGAGAGAGGAGAGAGAGAGGTGGGGGAGGGGCAGCGAGAGTCTTAAGCAGACTCTGCACTGAGAGTAGAGCCAGACCCAGGGGCTTGATCTTGGGACCCTGAGGTCATGACCTGAGCCGAAACCAAGAGTCAGATGTTTAACTGACTGTACCACCCAGGCACCCCTAAAGAAAAATAACTTTTGAAGAAAACAGGAAAGTATGGAAAATGTGATGTGGTGAAACTTATTTGATACCATAGGAAAATGAATGTGTCATCAATTTGTATAATATATTTATTAACAATCCACTTTGAAATATATTTTTTCTCTATTGTTTTGTTTTTCTAACTAAAAAGCAGAATCTAAATCCCAGTTAAAGATTTCACTATCTTCCATAACAATTGAAAAACTTTCAATATATAAGATCTGACTATCATATATATGAAGTAAGCCATTTATATTTAAGTTTTTAAAAAAATATATTGATAATACTGAACTTGTACAATAATGCTTTATATTTAGTCATAAAATGTTTTAAAAACCATTACGTTATTAAACATAAAATTAATGTATCAATTTTTGCAATTGCAGAATACAACTATGCATAATTGTTCACATTTTTTTAAAAAATATTTGAAATCAATAGAAGTGTTTATAGCATTCCTAATTATAAGGTTAGAAAGCTAATAAGAGCAATGGTGACATTCTGGATATTAAAAGGGTTAAATAGTAATAGGATCTTGTCAATGATAAGTGGTTTTTTTTTTCAGATAATTTTACAACTACAATAATGTTGGAAACAACACAAATATAAAATAATTGGGGTTTAGATTTTCCTATGAATATCTATCATGATCATCTAATTTTACTTCTGAAGAATTTTAATCATATGAAATTAAGGACAACCAGCAATCTTATGTCTTTAAATGTAAGGGTACAACTTATGTGCATGTGTATGTTTTCTAGTTTCATATGTGTGTCTTTGTGATTGTGTCACAGTTAAGAACAACAATTTTTAATTTAGTATATAGATTCAAATATCAGAAGAAGATGCAGTGAGATTTAAGTAATGCTCATCTAATGTTAATTTCCTTCTTTATATTTCTTTTTTTTAAATTTCAATGAAGAGCATGTCTTTTATAATGAGAATGAATTATTTTTATATGAAATGTATGCCACTATCTTAACCAGGCTGATGCAACATAAAATACTTGGTATCTGTCTAGCTTTAAAAAAATGCAGGTTTACTTCTTCTTACATAATTTTATCACAGGTAAGATCCCCTTCCTCCATCTTGTAATAGCAAAGAAATGGAGAACATACACCAGCTCTTAATGACTTCAATCTAGAAGTGACAAAGAGAACCTATTGGCCTGTAATGGTGGACACTGCCTGTGAAATTTGAAATCACAAGGAACAAATACAGATCTAATGAGGAGTTATGTCCTAACAAATCCATTGTAATTTGAAAATGCATTACATACACCTAACCTATTGAACATCATAGCTTAACCTAGCCTATCTTAAACGTGTTCAGAACACTCATATTAGCCCACAGTTGGGCAAAATCACCTAACAAAACCCAATTTATAATAAAGTGTTGAATATCTCATAAAATATTTATTGAATACTATACTGAAAGTGAAAAACAGAATGGCCTTTTGGGAGCAGATGAATGTAAGTGTATTGGTTGTTTATCCTCAGGATTGTGTGGCTGACTGGAAGGAAGCTGTGGCTTGTTGGCACTATCCAGAATTATCAGAGTATTATACCACATATCACTAGACCAGGAAAAAAAAATAAAAACGAAAAATCAAAGTACAGTTTATACTGACTGTGTATGGCTTTCATACCATTGTAAAGTAGAAAAACCATGAGTTGAGCCATTGTAAGTTGGGAACTGACTGTAAGTATTTGCCAAATGTTAACTCTCTCTGCTGCACACACCTATTCTATCCACACCTTATGGATTTAAGGTGACAAGGTTTCAACAGTGTTTAGTTTTCTAGATTATCCCATATACAGTGCTAAATCTGATCCTTATGTAACTGTGATAGTCATCTTTATGTATCAGTTTGGCTAGGCTATGGTGCCCAGTTATTTGGTGAAACACCAATATATCTGTTGTTGTGAAGATATTGTTGTGATGTTGTTTTTAGATGAGAACAATATTTAAATCAGTAGACCTTGAGTAAAGCAGATGGTTGTCCATAATATGGGTGGGCTTTATCCAATCAGTCAAGAGCCTTAAGAAAAAGACTGGAATCCCATGGAAGAGGAATAAATTCTGTTTGCCAGACTGCCTTATGCTCAAGATTTCAAATTCAAATTAACTCAACTCTTGCTGGAGCCAACTCCTTAATATAAATAAGTCTCTCTCCCCACACCCCTCTCTCTCTGTCCTTATTTATATTTGTGTATATATTTATAATTATATAGAATACATATATACATGCATATATATGATCTCAAAAAGTAGTAAATACTGAATTTTCTATGCACCAAATCTCAAGTTCTGACATAGAGGAAAATATTTGAAATTACAAATCTCAGAAAATCCAAGCTAAATAGCACCTCCAATAATTTGCCACTAGAGACCAAAAAAAAAAAAAAAAAAAAAAAAAAAATTTCTACAGGCATCGCCTCTGAAAGAACTCATTCTTTTATCACATCTCACATCCAATTATGTTTCTACTGATAATTTATTTCCTTACAAAATAAAGGAAAACAAAAACAAAGAAAGAAAAACTGAAGTGTATTTTATTCCATGCCAATCCTTATTTGTAGTTTTCCATTACAGATATGATTACTTATCTGTGAAAAAAGGGACCTGCATTGGTAAAATGTCTTGTGAGGTTTGGTAACTTTGCTTTGTCTTTCCCTATTTTGGTTTATCTTTCCTATTTCCTATAATATATGTCATATTTTTCCTGGCTATGCACTTAACAGGCTTCCCAGGTTTAATCTGTGTCCAGTGGGAGCACTATGTTTGCTTGGTTTTGAGGTTGACACTTCTCTTTGGATACTTACCATATGTTTTTACAATATATATTATACCATGTTCCTGTTTTCTCAGTGCATATTTTTATATGTGGGGGTTAACTAGAGCAAAATGAACAGATTAAATTATATTTCAGTCATAGTCTGGCTTAATTTTCACTGGAATTCATTTCAAACTAAATGTTTCATCCTCATTCATCTTTATGCATTCAACTGTATCCTATGGATGTTTGCCATTTAAACACCTGGTAGTTTTCCCCTCCTGGCAGATTCTTGGACTTGTCCTAGCTTTTCTAGTGCTTTGGTAGAATTAAGGACATTATTTTTCTCAAAGGTGAGGAGGGTTTGGGGGTAAATTTAATGTAACCGATTTCCTTGCCAAAGATATGTTATGGGTTTGAGAGGTAAATTTCATAACTACAACTCTCCCTCCAGGGTTCTATACTTGTTATGAATGTAAATCTTCACAGTGCATTTGTGAGGGCTTAGAAGGTGGAAGCAGCATAGAGTCATTGCCAAAAAAGCACCAATAAATAGCAGTGCTTTCAATGTCTATCTACTAACTAAGAAGTTCAGAAGACTCAGAAATATAATTGTAACACATCAACACCTCATCTTTTATTGTTCATTCACTGGATGCACTGTTTAACAACTAAAGGATTACGAGTTTTAACCATATTCTATTTTGTCAAAATGTGACAGTGCCATTTTTGCCCTTGCCATCAATGTCCATTTCTATCTTCCCATGCTATACTTTAGCAAAATTGTTTTGTGTTGTTTTATCAAATCTCCCAACAAATCCGACTGCAGCTTAAATGATGGATTAAGATCAATAATAATGGAACAAACCTACCAGCCCTTTCTCTCTCTCCCCAGTAGCTGGCATGCCCTACATTGTAACAGGGCAGAATTCTCTATTAGAGGTAGCCTTGACCTCAGTATAGAGTAGTTCTTTCTGGGTAAAGATTTCACACCAAACAGAGAGACAAGAGCAAATTACAACAGATTCTTCAAATAGTTCCTGCAACCACAAATGTAATAGTGGGAAGCATTGTTAATGATGCATATATTTTCCCAGCCACAACCACACGTTGAACAAAACCACTGTCAATAGCAGCGTGTAATGTGTGTGTATGCTAGGTATAAAAGTCAATATTGAAATAATTATTAAGCATGGAAAAAATGTCCTGATTAAAGAAATATACACTTGGGAAGGTCAAGGTTACACTCTGATATCTGTTTTTTCTGTGTGTAGTGAACTAGACTGAAAAGGACAATACTACCTTGCAAAGCACTAAAAGTGAGTCAAACTGTTTCCACAGTAACATAAAATCAAGTTAAGTCAGTGACATAAAGAAAGGCCTACCAAACTCTGGGTTGGTACATGTATATAATAAATATTCTATGTCAATTTTTTTTAAAGATTTTTTATTTATTTATTTGAGAGAGAGAATGAGAGAGAGCATGAGAGGGAAGAAGGTCAGAGGGAGAAGCAGACTCCCCGCTGAGCAGGGAGCCCGATGCGGGACTCGATCCCGGGACTCCAGGATCATGACCTGAGCCGAAGGCAGTCACTTAACCAACTGAGCCACCCAGGCGCCCTATGTCAATTTAATCTAAAGAAAGAATTATTTGACAAAATACAAACAAAACACCTGCTTGAATTACTGTTCCTCTTTCCATTTCCCATTTTCATTAATTTTTTAGGCAATGTGTTTTTCTTTCTCTAGGAGCATACTCCTAGATCACAGTTCTCTAACAGAAAATATGTGATCAAAAATATCATAAGTATTTGTTATATACAAGTTTGCTATATGTATTTCAAATATACATATATCTTCATATATATATACATATTTATATATGCATATATATATTCATACATATGAATAGTTCAGTGATTTTTCAAACTATGATCTCCTAGTTCCAAAGTATAACTTTATGGTTCCGCTAAAATTTGATTCAAATTTAATTTTAAATATATCTAAATTTTGTGTCATTGCAAATAGAGTAATTAAAAATCATACACAAAGTAATATATACCAAAATTACGTGGCTGTGTGTAAGTATCCATTGAACTCAAGTTAACTTGAGTTACAAAACTATCCATTAAAACAAACAAACAAACAAACAAACAAAAAACCCAGAGAATCTCATTACACTGAGTTTGAGTTACTTGAGTAACTCAAATCAAATATTTTAAGTCAATTTATTTAAGTAACTCTTAGGATTTATAATTATACAATTTTATTTATAAATGGGGTTCTATCTTTATAATAAGTCTGACAATTTTTTTCTCTTCCTCACCATTTTGCATAGTATTCAGCAGAAAAACATATTTTCCACATAACTCTGAAAATCCTTTTTTCTCTATATGAAGAAGAGAGTGATGTCAATAGCCTATTAGATGGAGATGCTTTTATCTCTTTTGTTAGTGGGTTTTGTTGCCTTTAGTTTGGTGAAGGTTGGCTGCTGAACTAGAGATAAGCAAAAGAAAAGTCGTATCAAAAATCACAGAAAAAACTAGATATATAACGAATCTCAACTCACTCATGCCCTGTTTGTAAACTCAGATATAAACCTTAAATTCAGTGCTTCTTTAAATATATCAAAAAACATGTTTAGATAGCTTAAAAGATCAGACTTAGTAAAGTCCACTAAGCAGGAGAAGAAAAACTCACAATTTTAAAAAAGTTGTCACAGTAGGGATCTGGCACTCTAAGATACAACTGAACTTTCTTAATCTTCTTCCCATGATTAGATCCATTTTTGTTTGTACAAATATACAATTCTGTAAATATTCTGTGATTTTATTTAAAAAATTCTGAAAATATCCCTGTTTTCTTTCTCTCTGCCTTACATTTTATATTATTATATAACATTAAATAAAAGATCTTGATAGTCCAGTTTCTCTGAGAAAGACTTTAAGGTCACATTAAACATGCAATGATTTTGTTCGGAGAAAACTTCAAGAAAGAAAATAAAATGAACATAATAAAAAATAAATAATAATTAAATTAAAAATTAAATTGAATTAAATTAAATTAAAAAAGAGAATATAAAAGAGGAGCTGTGGAGCATTGGGACAATTGTCACACCACAGTGTAGATCTACCCTTCAGTGAAGAAGAGAGAGAAGGAGAGATGTTGTAAATGTTCTAGCCTCCGAAAGGTGTGGCAAGGCCATCAAGGAGTTCTTGACCTACTCAGCCATCTGGGGTGTATTAAGTCTCCCAGGAACAAGCTTGCTGTACTATCCCTGATGTGCTCAGTAACTAGCATGGAGCTCATGGGCAATGTAGGTTCTGTTCAACGTGCCAATGAGTTTCCTGTTCAATGCAGCAAGCAACTGGAGCCTTTCTCCATCATATTACCTCTAGTTGAAAGCCTGGAGGCAAATTGTCATAGTTCCTATAAATTCAGATTGTTCTAGAAAATATCCTTGAGCCTTGCTCTCTTATGTGACAAAGTCGGATCAACCTTTTAAAGGCAGAGTAAAGATCCACAGAATGGAAGAAATTCCACAGCATGGTAGAGCACATAAAATTTAAAAAATGAAATAAACCACAGTATACGTGGCAATGTGGTGTTCAGCATGGGAATCACCCTCATCTCACTCACCCTCTCTTCCTTTCCAGTGTGGGAGAATGGGAGGGGACTCCAAAATTACCAAGAAGCACAAGGAAATTAACTGAAAGTTCATTTCATTTTGAAGCACGGAGTCACGGATGGGATTGATCTAATCAAATATCAGTGTTACTCTTCAGGAAGAAGAAGAAAATAAAAGGATAAAACTAAATGCTTCCTGATTAAATTTTACTCATCATATATGAATATCATCTTCCATTTGGAGCTGGAAAATACTGTTTTGAAATCCAGCCTTTACACTTCTGAAATGATGTTCTAAATAAATGTCTTTTGGCATTCTGTTGTTAAGAAGAGCAGCAAACTTCATGGTGGGTACAGTATGTATTACTAAAATCAAGATAAGCTAACTCAATTAAACTCTATTACAAAAATACTTAATACTGATGAATAATGCAGAGCCCTGGAAAAGCATCCTTTGATATTTCCTTATAATATTTGCCTTCCTGTTTTAAAGAAACAATAATATGAAGCTACCAACCCATGAGAAATTGATCTTCAGTACTTTAACATAATTAGTTCCTAATTCCCTTTCTAGTTTCTCTGGATCTGCTTAAGTTTTGAAACCAATTCAAAGTATTGTTTTAATTACAACATGTAACTTAATGGGAGTTATTTAGCATCTCAGTGCAAACACCTAACAAATCCCTTTCACCCCCATCCTTCTGATGTCTGTATTTAATTTTCAACTTTCCACAAACCAGGCATACATTTGCCACAAAGCAATGAAGTAAGATAATCACTGTTGCACATTAACATACATCTTGGGCCTGCGATTTTATGTCTTGGGAGAAAGAAATAAAGTCTTCCTCCATAGACCTTGGAGGTGGCAGGCACTAGCTATCCACTGAGGATATTCGATCTCCTTTTCCAGCATATTCCCCTGCTTTCATTCCATGTGATATTTTATTTTATTTTATTTGGTCATAATGAGAAAATTCAGCACTTAGAGCCTAAGTGTTTTACAAACAGAGAACCAGATCCTGTGATCCTGTCAGATGTCTTTTATGTCTCATTCAGATACTTTCCAAGGTGTCTTAATTCCTTTGGGTCATGAGGGTGTGATAAATTACAGCTACACGTTAACTGATAAGGTAGGAACAGAAAAGAAAGAAATTCTCCAAATGGACACATAAACTCATTTGCAAACAAAGGATTTAATTCATTTTTCTCCCTCCGTAACTAGTCTCTTGTTAGGCTAAATTCAATCTTTTGTTTTCTCCTTTCAAAAAAAAAAAAAATTGTGAGTACAAATTTAGCTGGGTACACTATCTATCCCAAGGGATGACATAGTCATTAGGAATTGGCAAACTGATTCTCAAGTCTTTGGAAGCCAGTGTTTTGTTGTGTTTTATTTTAGGGATTTTTGTTGTTGTTGTTGCTGGAAAAAAAGGTTTCCAAGAGAGCTAGATTAAAATATATGTTTCACTAGAACCAGTGTCTCTAGTGAATCCAGTCTTATGTTAACATTAGTTGATCAACATTTTCTAAACCCCAATTCCCAAAGATATAACTTGCATGTCTTTTTGTCTGCGTATTTTTTTTAATGAAGGAAATAGGTAAAATACATGCATTTGAAATTACTAAAAGAAGTATACAAATTATAGTTGAGAAAAAGACTAACTAAATCATGTACGTAATTGCACTTAGATGAAGGCAGATAGGGAAGGCTATAAGCTCAATTATAAAGTAGGTAACCCCAGAACCCCTACTACATACAGCCTCAACTCTTAGTTATGATTTCTGCCTTCTCCCATACCTCATCCTACATAAGATGTTTTCTACTTTCTCATAGCTCTTAAAGAATTAAAAGTGACTACTTCAAAATAAGGTATGACTCTTACTGATAATTAGTGGGACGTATCTTGGAGGTATTATATCGGCAACCTCTGGAGATATGCATTAAACTCAAAGCAAAGACGTAGCAATCATAAAATTCCAGGACTAGTACTAGCCAGCACTTAGCCTCTTAGGAAAATAAAAGGAAATAAAGCACTTTCAATGAGCCAGACAGCATGCTAGACATTTAATCATTCAATTATCACAGAAGTTTCAGAAAGTAGATCTCATGTTTTGTATACAGAAAGTGAAACTCTCTTGCATAAGAGAAAGTTAACTTAAATTGTCAATAAAATCTTCCAAAACCCCTGCACATTTTTTAAAGATATTTTTTATTTATTTATTTATTTATTTATTTATTTGACAGAGAGAGAGAGAGAGAGAACAAGCAAGCACAAGCAGGGGAAATGGCAGAGGGAGAGGGAAAAGGCTCCTCGCTGAGCAGGGAGCCTGATATGGGGCTCAGTCCCAGGACCCTGGGATCATGACCCAAGCAGCAAGCATACGCTTAACCAACTGAGCCAGTCCCATGCCCCATAAACTACTGTACATTTTTAAATGACTCATTTTTAAATCCATCGTGTACTGGAGCAGTAACATGCAATTCTGGTACTGGATCATAAATTGGTGCCTGAAACCACAGAAAGACCTACTCTACCTTGTATATCTTCTCTCCATTTTCATCTAATTCCTCTTCTGTTTTTCTAAACTGCTCTAATTATGTTCTCTTTGCACCTCTTTGATAGTACTTTCTCAGATGCATACCAACATTGATTAATTTCACTTTTCATTCACTTTTACTTAAATCAGAAACTCTTAATTTGGGATCCCCAAAACGCTTGAATATATGTATACATTTGGGGGAGTGGGGAATAAATTCTAATCTTCCATCAGATCCTCAAAGGTATTCTTGTCAAATAGGTTATATACCTCTGCATAGAAGCATTTCTTCTTCCAGCATGCCACTGTGATCTTAACTGTTCTTTAGAAGTATTGTTTCTTTCATTCTGACTCTAATGCAAACTGTGGAAGTTCATTAAAACTCTAGTGCTAGATTTTGTGACATATTTTTAAATCATCTGCATGTGGAAAAAATGCTTCCAGTGTTAGCTGCTTTGAGAGACAGAACTCTAAAATGGCATCCCAAGATGTCCATTCTCAATCAAACCCTACTCTGCATAATTTCTGTGAAGGAATTTTGCAGATATAATTCAAGTCCCAAATCAATTGACTTTAAGATATGGAGATTATTTGAGTGAGATGGATGTAATCACATGAGCCCTTTAAAAGCAGAGATTTCTCCATCTGGTAATAAAATGGAACAAGAAAGACTTGAAAAGTAAGAAGAAATGATGTAAAAGAAATTCTCTGCTGCTGAGATCGAGAAGTCCACATGGCCGGGACCTGTGAGTGACTTGTAGGAGCTGAAAGTGGTCCCTGGTTAATAGCCAGCAAGATAGTGGGGACCATAGTCTATTACTACAGGGAAGCAAATTCTGTCAACAACCAGAGGGAGCTTAGAAATATATTTTTCCTTAGTCAGGACTCCGGATGAGTTTTCAGTTGGCTGACACCTTGATTTCAACTCTGTAAGATGCTCAGTAGAGGATCCAGTTAAAATCTGCTGGAATTCTGACCCGAGGAATCTGAGAGATAATGATTTTTTTTTTTCATTTTAAGCCACTACATTTATGGTAATATGGACACAGCAATTGAAAACTCATACATTTGCTAATAGACATCGTCTTTATCTATCTATCATCTATCTATCATCATCTATCTATTATTTTTATGGAATAGGATATCTATTTATCTAAACTTATCAAATTCAAAACTTATGACATTTTAGTGATTTCTCATTCTAGCAGGAATTGTTCTCTCAGGCAAAAATAAAATGAGATAAGAGAAAGAAAGGTGAATTATTAAGTTATCTGTTGTCATTTCCTACATAAAACCTAGCTCAAACTGAAAAAAAATAAAGTTCATTTCATTACCCTAAAGAAAGAACAAGGATGTTTAAAGTTATAGGAAAGAAATGACCACTATAATTTCACTATTTGTTTTTTAAATAACCTCTATCTAGCATTTGTTTTTATGTTTAAATTGAGTTCTCTGTGCTTACATTCCCTTTAAGTAAACTTGTTCTGAATCGAATCAACTGAATAGGCCTAATGTTTAAATAACCATAAGAATAAATTTGGTTGTTTCTTATAAATATAGATTTCCAAGCACCTTCAAAGGAAAATTATGACTCAGTTTTCTGGGGTAAATTCAAGTAATCTGTATTTTTTCACACCATTCCAAGTGGTTTTATGGCCACAAATGTTTGGGAAACTGCCCTAGAATAATTGCAAACTTATTGGAAAATCTGACCTGGTTATCTGTAACATGTGGCATTAAAAGGAAAAAGAATGTCCATGCCCAGAGGAAGTTCCCATCTAGCCATGAGAAGAATATAGAAGCATTAAAATATATGTAAATATACCATGTCACATATGGTAAATTAAGAACATAGCCAATGGAAATGAGCATTGGAATCCATTGGTGAAAGCCTTCACCACAGACCATTGTGGTCAGAGAAGATCTATTTTGTTCAACGAACCATAAACCGGATTGTTTCTAAAGCATGAAACCAAGAAATTCTGAAGTGCATTCACCAAAACAACAGTTTCAATAGCTTCCAGATATCACAGAACATAATTGCAAAAAAAAAAAAAAATGTAGATTGCTTTTCATGTGTTCTTTTTGCACTTTGCATTCTTTGAGTAGTTTGTGCCTTACAATCCTCTGATTCCAACTTTTTGGGGCATTCGACAATCCTTCTCAAAACCTTGCTCTCAGGAAACTTGCCCAGTATTAAATTTTCATTCATTTTCCTTTATCGTTTTCCTTTACGTTTTCCTTTACCATTTTAAATTCCCTGTTAATTCAGACAAGATTTGCAGAACTAGTCATACATATATAGTCTAATATCTTGGTGCGCTTTGGTGGCTCAGTCGTTAAGCATCTGCCTTCGGTTCAGGTCATGATCCCAGGGTCCTGGGATGGAGCCCCACATTGGGCTCTCTGCTCCGCGGGAAGCCTGCTTCTCTCTCTCCCACTCCCCCTGTTTGTGTTCCCTCTCTCACTGTCTCTCTCTCTGTCAAATAAATAAATAAAATCTTTTAATAAAAAAGAGATAGTCTAATATTTTGAGAGTGAATTTTAAAGGGATTTTCTTTCACATCTATAAATAATTTCACAGAAAAGCATTTCCATAAACCCTGCCAAGCTTAATGTCATTTCACTAATAAGCTTTAGCTCTTGATTTGACTATTTTTAGAACTCCTGCACATTCTATCCATCAATTGATAAACAATTATTGTAAAATTCTCAATAATTAACTTATGCCAGGTACCAAGGATAATACAGAAAAAAAATGTAAATTTATTCCTATCAAGATAAATATCTAGTTGTTTACTTTGTGTTTATTTTAGCGTAAAGCACCATCTATAATGCATTTTGATGCTTAAAATTCCTTAGTTTTTTTTTTACATCATTGTTGATGTTCAACAATAAAAATGTGTACATGTTTATGCATTTTAAAGATGTATATTGTTAAGAACAGATGCTGCAAGAAGACTCCAGGAAAAATTTGCCTAAAACATTTGGGCGAGGCTTGACCATTTCTACTTTGTAACAATCAGCGTGTATTTCTACCCTTGTTTTACAGATGAAGAAAATTAGGTTCAAAAGGCTAAGTAATTTTCTCTAAATCACAAGCTAATATTTGAAAGAATTAGAGGTCAAATAAAATTAGTCTCATGCAGAAATCCATGCTTTTTTCTATACCACAATAACTCCAGGAAAGAGTTTAAACCCTGGTTGTAATTGCAAGAATATATACCTAAATAAAAAAAAAAATGTTTGTTAAGCAAACACACGTGATGTATAGCTCATATTACCTTATACACACACACACACACACACAAATACAAAAATGCACATGTGAACTCTAAATACAAAGATATTTCAGGGCAATGAGAGCTGGTGGCAACCTAGCGTGTTTTTGTAGTTACATAATATTCTTTTGACAGTATTCAGTCAGAAACACAGAGCTATCTGGATTGTGCAAATGCATTCCCACACAATAAACCGAATACTAGTGAACACCTTTAACCTTTCTTATCAGTAGAACTAAATTTTATTTTTAACAGTGCCCACCAGGGGGTGCTGGCACATTGACACTGGACAGCAGAAACATTGGCTGCCCTGTCAGGTCATATAAAATACTTGCAATGAACCCTCATTGCAAGAATCTATTACTGTAAATATTTTTAGCGAATAGAAGTTATTCACACATATTGGCTCAGAACTACAGTCTTTTTTTTTTTTTTTTAGAATTGCAAACCAACTGAAGTTTTTGTATTTTAATCATATTTTTAAATAAAGTACCTGGGCTCTAAAAGTGGATTTGGATGAAACAACTTTGACACAAAATGTTTTTTATCAAGAGTGGTTGTTAATAAAGACATGGTTTATATCTATCCGGCTATTAAATATCACAAAACAGTCATGTGTTAAATTACCTACATAAAATGCATACAGAGAGGGGCCTGGGTGGCTCAGTTGGTTAAGCAGTTGCCTTTGGCTCAGGTCATGATCCCAGAGTCCTGGAATCGAGCCCCATATCAGGATCCCTGCTCAGCAGGGAGTCTGCTTCTCCCTTTTCCTCTGCTCTTTCTCTCTCTGTCACTTTCTCTCTCTCTCAAATAAATAAATAAAATCTTTTAAAAAATGTATACATAAAACCCTATTGAAGATATTTGGAAACTGGGTTCCCTTGTTCTTTAGTAATTTACAAGGTAAAAAGTATAGAAATTATTTTTAATAAAGTAAAATATTAAAAAAATATGAAACACTATTTTATGCCATTTCCTGATAACTAATATATAATTGATTCATTTCTATCTAAACAAAATGGTCAACTCAGTAAAATACTATGTTCAACAAGTTGTTAGGTATTTTTTATGTAAAGCAATTTCAAAATGAACTGAATTTTACCAGGAGGGGATACATTTAGGTGGTGTAAGTTGGGGCGCCTGGGTGGCTCAGTTGGTTAAATGACTGCCTTCGGCTCAGGTCATGATCCTGGAGTCCTGGGATCGAGTCCCGCGTCAGACTTCCTTCTCCGTGGGGAGTCTGCTTCTCCCTCTGACCCTACCCCCTCTCGTGCACTCTCTCTCACTCTCTCCAAATAAATAAATAAAATCTTTAGATGGTGTAAGTTGACACAGATTTAGATCAGCAATAGAAATAATCTCCTTCCTCTCTCATCAAAGATGTTTTGCCAGTGGAATTCAAATCATTCAACCAGGAGGAAAATCTATATTTTTCCATCTATGGGTAAAATCTATTTGGCTATAATGTCTCTTACTTCATTCATTTCCAGTTCGGTTCAGTTGATCTGGGGCTAAGGACACTCCAAAGCTGTGCCCTTGATTCTAACAATAATCTTTTCAAACAGAAGAGAAATGTTCTTTGTTACAAGGTCCTTGAATAGTCGTGCTCTCCTTCTAAATAGTTGTCCTGCACTGAAAATACGTGAGAACTGACAGAACCACGTCAATTCAGAACATCATTAAGTTCTTAAGAGAAGAAATGAGGAGGAATTTATAGAAGGATGTTTTGTTTCATAATGTCAGATTCAAGTGGGTATAGGATTGTCTCCAAATGTGTATGGAATTAAATTATATTAAATTCCACTCTGGATATGTCATTCATCAACTTATCTCAATTCTTCTCAAGCTTTCCTATATGTCCAGCCTACCCTGCCACTTTTGATCCAAAGGTGCATTAACCTTCTTATCATTAGTCTTATTACCCTCGTTTATTCACAATTGTCTCTTTCAAGTTTAAAGAGATCCTCAACGTACTAATAATCAAGAATTTAATGAGGACATTTGCATTCACTCAATTTAGATCCTTCAAAATTTCATAGACTTTAATCACATCATTTATCCTTCATTTTTCCAGATGAGTCCTATGAAATATTCAGCCCTATTATCATATGCAAATTCCTTTATTCCATTGATGTTATAATCAATCAACAAATATTTATCAGGTGACTGCTTTGCCAGTAATGTTATACCAGGAGTTTTGGGGCATAGAAGAAATGTTTCTGCTTCCTAGGCTTTCCCTATCCCACTCCTTCCCAGCTCCAAAGATTTTTGGTGCAAGCTCCATCCAATCATTGAGCCAACCACAACTAAGACTGTTATTGGATTATCAAATCTGTTCCTCAACAGCAGGTGGGATTTAAAATCAATCTACTGTCTCATATTCAATATGGCAGGGATGAATTCCAACTCTGCCTTGGTTTTCATTGATCTGTCAACAGTAGTAGTATCCTCTTTCTTTCTTTTTTCTTTCTTTGTTTCTTTCTTTCTGTTTCTTTCTTTATTTCTTTGTTTCTTTTCTCTTTCTTTCTTTCTTTCTTTCCTTTCTTTCTTTCTTTCTAAGTTTTTATTTAAATTCTAGTTAGTTAACATATAGTGTAATATTGGTTTCCAGAGTAGAATTTAGTCATTCCTCACTTACATATAACACTCAGTATCCACTTTTTACTTCATAAAATATGCACTTCTTTTCCACATGGTTTCCAAAAGTCCACATTCTGGTTTTTTTCTTACTTCATGAGCTACTCCTTCCTAATCTTCTTTGTTTTACCATTTTTCTCTGACTTTGCCTTTAAATATCAGAAAGCTTATAGGATTGAGACAAGACCCTTTATCTTTACTACACACCAATCTGTGAATAAACTCAGAAAGATCTCTGGAAACAGGAAGCTTCGATTTACCTGACCACAAAAATCACTCCTGCCTAGAGGTTTCTGCCTCCATATATGTGATGTGGCCCTGTTAATTCTGGGGCACACAATATATTGTACCTTATGTTGGGGACTATTTATTGATCCATCCTTTTCAAGAAAGTGACCTTGAGGGGAGCCTGGGTGGCTCAGTCAGTTAAACACCTGACTTTGGCTCAGGTCAGGATCTCAGGGTCCTGGGATAGAGCCCTGTGTGGGGCTCTGTGCTCATCAGGGAGTCTGCTTCTCCCTCTCCCTCTGCTCCTCCCCTGCTCGTGCTCTGTCTCTCTCTCAAATAAATAAAATCTTTAAAAAAATGAAGAAATGTGGTTGTATTTATATTTTTAACCTATGTCAACCCACTAGATTTAAATTGATGATAGGTAAAAAGATAGATGACAGATAAATAGATACACTATATATCTGTGTGTGTAAAATGTGTGTAAAATGACATATATATATATGTCATTTTAATGTACATGAGAATACATGTAATAAAAACTCTTAACCAACCAGTAGAAATCTCAAAAGGAGATCCCAGTGTTATATTGAGTAGACCTTCAAGCTGATTAATGTTGCCAAATTCCCATTTCTGAGACTCATCACAAATACCCATATTGGCAAGAAGTATACCTCACTCAGAACTTCAAGGCTTTAGAAATTGAAAAATAGTTTCTCCTCATAAAAAATGCTGAGGAACTTCTGGAAAAAGTCTAAAGTGCAATGCTATGGAAAACGCAAGTGATACAGAATCTGAAATCCTGTATTTGAAACTTCATTTTAATGCTTACTGCTTAACCTTGGACAAATTATTTGCTTGCTGAGATGGAAAGTTAACAATAAGGTGGATTCAAATTCACTTCATTACTTACATGTTATGTGACTTGTATATGTTATTTTTCTTCTCTGAAACTTGTTTCCTCTATGCATAAAAATACTAATATAAAAACTTAAATACAAGACTATTATGAAAACGGAATAAAATTTTATAGTTTTGTGTGTGATTTCTCTCACATAATGTGACACATACATACACACATAATATATATTAGTTTTATTTATTTCCTCAGTTTCTGAATCAGATTCATTGGGATTTTAATGAAAGCAGCTAATTATTAAATCCTCAGTGGCTTGTGGATGAGATGATTCATATTTCAGAGTTTGCCAAATTTAAGTGCTAGTTTTATCATGGAAATACTAACAATCACTACTATTAGTAATAGAACTACCCTTGTAGTATACATAAGGATAGAGTTAAAAAAAAAATGCTTAACTAGGAAAGAGGAAATTTGAGTTCTAGGCATACTCAGCTATTCACTTATTATCAAATTTTGGGGTAAAGCATTATATGGAGAGTTCTGTTCATCTTCCCTGGCACTCAGTTTCTTCATTATTATATTTATATATATAAAACCATATTTATATCATTATAGCCCATAAATTCTCTTTGAATTCTAACATATGATAATTATAAGTAACGCATTTGCTATGACTGACATTTGACAACTGTCAATGGCCAAAGGTCACCGAGAGACCTTCCTGAGCATGACAACTGCCCCAAAAGAGGTATGTCCAATCTCTGCTCACTCAGTTCTAGCTGTCCTCCTTTGATGCTAATTAACTCTCAATCCAGAAACTACCAGTCCCAAGGAAAGGGCTTCTGAAGAGTTTTTCTGGGCCGGTTGACTTTTTCCTTTCTGAATCCTGGTTTAAAATTCTTCCTTCTTGACTTCTGTGCTTTTGATAAAGAACATTTCATGTTTTATTGTATACAGAAAAAAAAATCAGTGCCTCTACATCTTTCTGATATGGTAATCTTTTACAATTTGCTAAATGCTAACTTCCCATCTTTCGCATGTATATTTGAAATGTTCTGGGATATTGGATTATAGGGAATGCCATACAATTATAATGCAGCAAAAATACCCTGCCTTTACAGTTACCAGTAACACAAGTTAATGCCATCTTGTGAGATGATCTACTGTAGTCTTTGTCAGTACTTCCGCTAAAAATCCCAATTTGTAGTCATTTATAACATCAACAAACAGGACTTCAGAGGGAGTGACACCATCTGTTGTTATTAGGAGTGACATTGTCCAAGGTTAGGCCAGATATGCAGAAACACTTTCATCTTTAGTATTTCTAGCTTTTCTCTGTTTACTAGGAACTTGTCTAGTTGAGTTGATGAAAAGTATGCAAAGATCAATTTGGATTAAATCCAAGCTAGTGAAAACTCTGTGAATCAGCTGAGGGAAGTACTGATTTATCAACTCTTGTTCTGTTTTGTCTGTAGTATGATAGCATCATGTATGTACATAAGAATTTATCATTGTAATTCCAAAACCTGTAAAAGTCTTATCTACCCTGAGAAAAACTCATGCAGTTACAATCTCTTTATTCATGTTCTGGTGTAACGAACTCTTAAGAAGGCAGACAACAATTCAGAGACTGGGACAAAGTCAAAGAAACATTAAGCAGAAAAGAAGCCATAAAACAGGCACGAATATCATGCTAGTTTGAACTACCATTTTATAATCTTGGAATATAGTGCTACCAGAAAAAGTAGCTAAGTGAACTCGTTAGGATACAAACATAAACTATTACTCTATGCATTGCTGTTATTACTAATAGCATTACGTGTATCTCAGAACACGCTTGAAAGTTCACTAATTTTCGTATTTTTCTTCCAAATTTTGGAAAGTTACTGTGATGATCTGCATAACTACAATGAACAAATATTTAAATGTTTTAAAAAGTAAAATCCCCAGTTGGAAATCTATGGGGGTAACTCTGTTCAAAGCACTGGAAGTATAGATTCTTATCACCATATGCTTTCATCCCTTCTCTCTTCATTTTTAGTTTTTATTTCTTATTTCCATGGTCCTGCCCTTAACACTTATTAGTCCTTCCACAGTTTGAAATCTTTTTATGTGACTGTTCCTCAGACATGTCAGCAGCATCTAGTGATAACAACAAACATCAAGGCTAAAGGTGTTATTAATTCCTGTCCTAATCAGCAAAAGGTGAACGTTCTAAAGAAAATCCACTCATTGTTTTGAGAATCCTAGCATACAATTTTGCAAATTACTGTGTCAGAATAATAGTTTACAGTTATCTGGTGCCTTAAAATTTACAAAGTGTCATCTGATTTTTGCCACAATTCATTGAGAAAAGTTGAAATAAAAGTGGCTTGCTGAAGTCATACAATTAAGACATTTGACAAGTTTTAAATAAAAGCTTAAATTTAAAAATTTGAATTTAAATACAGTTTTTTTTTTTGACCAAAGGACACTAAACTCATGTTGCAAGCACTATCCTCTTTATCCTGTGAAAATTTTCTTCAACCATAAAACATTATTCGTTTAGTATTAGGAAATGTTTTCACTGGGGCAGGGAGAGTAAAGACTCATCCTAAATTAATAAAAAAAATTATTGCAAATGAAAATGTAAGATACTTATTTATTTAGTAGGAGATCAGTAAGACTATCTTGTGATAAAGTTTTCTTTTAAGAACAACAGCTTGACCTTTACTATAGTTCTAAGGTGAGATCCATTGGATAATTTTATATAATAGTAAACATTGTTTTGTTATATTGTTAATATTGGTGATTTCAACATTAACTCATGTTTTCTTCTGACATTGACAAGGTGTAGATTGGGCTTAAATGCGCAACCATTTCAGTCCTTTTGATAGAATTGGTAAAAAGTTAAATAACTTTTTAAAAATAGACACACATTTACATTATTAAAAATTATATATATATACACACATGTATATACACATACATATTTCAGTTCCCATTTCTTCCTATCAATTTTTTCCTTAATGAATACTCATTTCTTCTTTATATCTTACAGAGTTTATTTATGCCTATATAAGAAATTTTGACTATACTTTCCTCAACATGGCAAAATTCTTATTTTGTACTTTATTTTCTCACTTACCAGTCAAGATAACTGTACTTATTTCATATTAGTGTAGAGAGACCTTCTCGTTCTTTATAGCTGCCTAATATTCCATTACATAGATGTATCAAAAATTATTTAATTGAGGGCGCCTGGGTGGCTCAGTTGGTTAAGCGACTGCTTTCGGCTCAGGTCATGATCCTGGAGTCCCAGGATCGAGTCCCGCATCGGGCTCCCTGCTCAGCAGGGAGTCTGCTTCTCCCTCTGCCCCTCCTCCCTCTCATGCTCTCTCTATCTCATTCTCTCTCTCAAATAAATAAATAAAATCTTTAAAAAAAAAAAAATTATTTAATTGAATCGCTACTAAGGGATATTTTTAAAAATCTTTTGCTCTTACAAACAAGATTATGATGACTGCCCCTGTAAAAACATTGCCTATCTGGATGAATAAATCTGTATGACAAGTTCTTATAAGTGAAGTTTGCTGAGTCAATAGAGTATATGCATTTGTAAATATGATAGATATTGATACATTGCACTGAATGGGAGCTGTACAAATTAAGGCACCCCATAGCAATATAAGAGAATGTTTATTTCTTCATAATTTCACTAACAAAATTGATTGTTAAATTCTTGAACTTTCCCAGTCTGATATGGAAATGTTCTCAGTGTTGTTTTTATTTACATTTCTCTCTTTTTTTTTTTTAATGAAAGAAACTGATGATATTCAAATATGGCTAGAAGTCTTTTGTATTCACTATTCTGTGAACTCTATACTTTTCCCAATTTTTTCTATTTAGTAAGTAGTCTTTTTCTTAACAATTTCTAAATACTCTTTATATTAGGGAGGTTTTGATGAATTGCAAATATTATTTCCCTTTCTTATTGTTTTTTATTATGTATACATTAGCTCTTTTTGCCACATATAAGATTTTTATTTTATTTAGAAATAATTATCAATCATATCTTTCATGACTGAGTTTTGAGAACTAGAAAGGCTTTCCATCTGTAAAGCTTGTAAATCAATTTGCATATTCTTTTTCTGATACATGTATGGTTTCATTTATGCATTTAAATATCCAATCCATTTGGGAACTTACCCTGTACGTTATGAGATACAAATCTAACTTCATTATTTTTTCACATGGCTGCCAGATAGGTATAGCATTAAATATTACTGAGTTCTGCCTTTCATCAATGATTTCATAGTTTTTTTTTTAATATTCTATATTGTTCAATATAATAGAATTTTAGGCTTTCTTATAGTGTTTAACTGTTCTATTAACATGGAAAAGAAAAAATTGTTTTAATAATGAAATACTTTTCATATGTTTTAATATCATATTAGGCACAGGGCATCACAAGCTGCCTGGCAATTCATTTATTTATTTATAATCTTTTTTTTTAAATTTTAAAAAAGAGTTTAGATTTATGAAATCCTTGGAAAGTAAGTACAGAAAGAGTTCCTGTATGATCTATAACCAATTTCCACTGTTATTCACATCTCACATTACTCTGAAACATTTGTCACAATTAACTAACCATTATTATTATTACTAAAGTCTATACTTTCTTCAGATTTCCTCAGTTTTTCCTAGTACACTGTTTTTCTTTTCCAGGATCCCATCTAGGATATCATATTATAGTTATTAGTCATGTCTCCTTAATTTCCTCTTGGCGGTGAGTGTTTCTTATACTTTTCTTATTTTCAATGACTTTGACAGTTTTGAGGATATTTTAGTACATCCCTCAATTAGGATTAGTCTAATGTTTTTCTGATGATTAGACTGGGGTAGTATATTTTGTGGAGGAAGAACACGGAGATAAAATGCAATTCTCATCACATTATATCAAGAGTACATATTATCAGCATAATTAATCACTGTTGAATTTAACCTTGATCACCCAGCTTGAGGCAGTATTTTTGAGGTTTTCCTCCTATAAAGCTATTCCCTTTATTTATTTATTTATTTTAAGATTTTATTTATTTGACAGAGAGAGACACAGCGAGAGAGGGAACACAAGCAGGGGGAGTGGGAGAGGGAGAAGCAGGCTTCCCGCCGAGCAGGGAGCCCGATGTGGGGCTCGATCCCAGGACCCTGGGATCATGACCTGAGCCGAAGGCAGACGCTTAACCGACTGAGCCACCCAGGTGCCCCGAGTCCCATTAGTTCTGAATAATGCAATTTTAACTATTATTTTGATTTTCTTGAAATTCTGATATTAATATTTGTATTTTTCTTTCATTAAATTGTCATTTAATACCGAGTGTATTATTATGTTAATTTCTTTGTGCAAGGATCATTTTGTTTCTATTTTTGTTATTAATTTACAGAATTTCATCTGACAGTATGATTAGTTTATTGCAAACTAATATATTGTTAATGCCTGTGAATATTCCATTAATACCTGAGAAGTTATTTTTTTTTTATTTTTATGATTTTCAGAATGGTTATATATCATTAGTGCTGGTTATTTTATTTTTTTTTACACAGATAATCCCTCATGGACTGAGAAAATTAAAGTTTCCTGTTACTAGTGAGTTTCTCTGTATTCCAAGTTTACCTTTAATATTTGCTTTATGCATGTTGATATTATCCAGTATATAGTTAGGTGAAAGTCTGAGATAACATGTAAATGGCATGTTTCTTTTTTTTATTATGTTCAGTTCGCCAACATATAGTACATCATTAGTTTTTGATGTAGTGTTCAACGATTCATTAGTTATACATTTCTTTTTTGTTTGCATTTGCCAAATATACCTTTGCTTCTCTTTTTATTTTCAAATTTCCTCAGTCACTGTTTTATCTGTGTTTCTTTACTGTATCTTAGATTTTTAACCTAGATTTGGGGTTTATGTCCCGTTTCACAAATCTTTTAATGTGTGTTCTCACTCAGTTATGGCAGATATATTTCATATTAGCTCTGTCAGATGATTTGGGTTATAATGTTGGTTTTAATATATATATATATATATTTAATTTTTATTTATTTATTTATTTGAGAGAGAGAGAGAGAGAGAGAGAGAGAAAGAGAAACAGCATGAGAGGGGAGAGGGTCAGAGGGAGAAGCAGGCGCCCAGCTGAGCCGGGAGCCCGATGTGGGACTCGATCCCAGGACCCTGGGATCATGACCTGAGCCGAAGGCAGTCGCTTAACCAACTGAGCCACCCAGGCACCCTGGTTTTAATATTTTTAACAAACAAATCTCACTATGGTTTTCATTGCCATGTCTGTGTCTGCTTGGTATACATGTGTGTAGGCATTACAGTATATGGGGATGCTTGTATTTATTTTGTACTTTAAAAATTATATTTTATACAATAATATTACATAAAAATTTATTATATAGAAAGTCAGTCATCCCATTTCCTCAGCATTTATCTTTCTAAGTTTATTTATTTATTTATTTATTTATTTATTTAGATTTTATTTGTTTATTTGAGAGAGAGATCGCCAAGCAGGGGAGGAGCAGAGGGAAAACCAGACTCTGCGCCGAACACTAAGCCCTTTTCAGGGCTGATCCCGGGACCCTGAGATTATGACCTGAGCTGAAACCAAGAGTCAGATGCTTAACAAACTAAGCCACCTAGCTGTCCCTATCTTTCTAAGTACCTTTAAATGTTTGTGAATCTATCACTTGACTTACCGGCAAAAGAGAAATACTGAACCTACTTTCATAACTTCTTTACCCCTTTTCCTCCTAAGTTGTGTTCTGTTGTTTTTACATTGTCATAGCATCTATATTTATATTCTGTTTTGCAATCTAATTTTACATTCGTGTTAATGTTAGTGTTATACTTAAACATTTTTCAAATCTCCAATGTCAGTCCTATATTTAACTACCCCAGACATCCCTTTATTACCTATAGTTTATCTTAAATAGTGCTCTCACAAAGAGATCATGGAGAAAATTTTCCTTGATTTTTAATAGGTACAGAACTCTTTACAGGCTTGATAGCTGTAGAAAAGCTTGTCTCACTATCTACTCCATGGCTGATACAACTTTTCCCTTAATATCTGATTGATCTTCCATTCTCCTTTGGCATTAAAGGCTAAGAGGAGAAACTGACCAGCCTGATATTTTTGCTCCTCTATAATGGTACACATTTAGTGCTCCACATATTCTGTGTGTGCCCTGGGGCGATGATGTACTTTTCTATATTATTCCAGTTTTAGAATGTATCTATAGAAATGAGCACACAGTTTTTGATTAGATTTAATCAAATTAAAACCATCATAATTTTCTGAACAATAAATTAAGATACTAGCTAAAAATGTCATATGCAATTGTTATGTACCTGAAGTTCCCTAGAACACTTTTATTTGAAGTATACTAGAATAAACTGGTATATCTATTTCCAAACTTACCAGATTCACAGACACTGATGGAGATCTACAAAATTTCAAATGGTCTCACCTATACTGTCTTTTCTCATTTAATACTGAGAGCTCCTTAGATATAATATTAATATTTACCAAAGTATTTATTATGTCAGAAAATTCCTACAATTTTGTTTTATATTAAACATAATGTTATATCTATGATTTGCATTCATAGGGAGAACACTAAGACAATTTTTCTTCCTTCTCGGTCTGGACTGTAACTTATACCTTATTTTGTCATGATTTTGTAGATCTAATAACCTATATGTTGCAAGATTGTGATAAATAATTTATTTTCTTTTAGCAGTTATTCACTGAACACATGCCATCTGGTAGGCACTATGCTAAGCTTTGGGAATATGGAAAAGGACAATGCAAATAAAGCCAAAACCCCAGTCGTGAAATTGGTGCATGTCAGGTAAAACACAGCTGTGTCCCACTTTCTGGCAACATCAAATGCTATTGGCTCACAACTGCATCCGTCCTCAGGAATTGCTCTTGGCCATAGGAACTTCTTGACCCAAGGTTACCGTTCCTTTGCCTCACCCTCCAATCTGTCCCCCGTAGGAGTGGCCACTCTGAAAGGTCATCACAGCTCCAAAGCTTCTCCTAAGACCAGCTAAATCCCAGTTGCAACTGCATTCCCAGTCAGTTTTGCCCTGTGCTCAGTCTTGCCTTCCCAACTTTTTTAGTGGTAAATCTCTCAAAAATACTGCCAAATAAATCTACAAGTCACCCTTGATCTCAGAATCTCTAAGGAACCCATTCTACAACCCTCTCCATGATATTTACATCCCATTTGAGGAACAAGATAATAAACAAAAAGGCAAATTACTGGTAGTGATAAATGTTAAGAATAATTATGAAGCATCTACATTGATTAGAAGTAAAATTCTTGGTGGTGCGCATTTGTATTGATGTGTATGTGTGTCCCAAAAGTGCGTATTTTAGACTGAAACATATGTAAATAAAAATTTTGAAGCTCCCATTATCAGCAAAGTCTTAATAGCTTGTTTGCTGCTCTAAGCTAAGCAGATGTTATACATGCAAATAAAATTAGAAGACCCAAATGAGAAAAATAGGGAGCACAGGTTTCTAGTTAGGAAATGTCTAACTAGTGATAGCAATAAACTTTGAATAATAAAGTATCTTGTCAATATGGGAGAGACCGTAGCAGTACTTTACTAATGTAGTTTTAATGTAATCTATGTTATCATAAACTATGAAGTTATAAGCTGGAGCTGTGGGGCTACAGGGATGAGTATTCCCAAATAACTACTGGATATCCTCTGCATCTCAGCTTACTCTACCTGCAAAGTTCACGCACAAGACTCCCACTTAGCAGAGCAACTTTATATTACTTCTAAAGAGAGAACCAACATGAAATTTATCAATAGACATAACCTTATATCTCTGCTGGATTTTAGTTTTTTTTTTTTTAAACAGTTGCACCCATCAAACAAATGGGAGATCAGTGAACACATGTAATTAAAAACCAGCTGATTCCTACAGAAATGCATCCAGTCCTTCCTTGACTGACATTTCAAGAGGGGCCGATATAGCAATTCTACACCCCAATACTATCTCAAAGGCTGAATAAACACTTTAATAGTCTATACTCACTCCCCCATCATTACTATTCTTTGGAATTATTGAATAAGTTTGATATTTATAAAGTTGAGTTTTTATTATTTTTAAGTACATTCTCTTGAGGAAAAATACACACATCAGGGCTCCACTAATTGAAATCTAATGCCTGTAAAATTGACTTGGCTAGAATTCACTATTTTTCTCTTTTTATGAAAAAAAGTATTAGCAAGAAAATTAGTAGTTTAAGGACATTTTCAGTTTGTAAGCTTAATATGTTTAAGGAAAAAGTCAGTGTTAAGCACACTAGGAGTCATAATTAAAGATGTGATAATTACAAGTTACTCATTAAAGTAATTCTCCAAATCATTGCTGTTGTTGTTGTTGTTGTTTTGTCTTAATTTTATTTTTTTGCCAGAGAGAAAGAGAGAGAGAGCACAAGCAGGGGGAGCTGCAGAGGGAGAGGGAGAAGCAGGCTCCCTGTCATGATCCTGGGGTCCTGGGATCTAGCCCTGAGTTGTGACACACTCTCTCTTTCAAATAAATAAATTAAAAATCTTAAAAAATAAAATAAATAAAATAAAAATGTATTAGACATTACTTTGTATGACTTTGTTAACACTGTTGCAGTTATGTGTTAACTAATCTCTGAAGTAACTAGTGAAAAACACATGTGCTCATCAATTTCTACTCGTCTTTCCAGATAATATTGAGAATCTGCCTGGTTACAGACTTATCTAACCAAGGTATATGGAACCTATCATTTATTTGGCCCGATAAATCTATGCTGACACTTCTCCAGCCTATAGAAGTTCTCACGGGTCCAACCCTAATAAAAATATAATATTAAATAATATAAAACTATTTATAATATTTATTTATTTTTATTTTTATTTTTTAAAATTTTATTTATTTGAGAGAGAGAGAGGAAGAGAGACATAGAGAGCACGAGCAGGAAGAGGGGCAAAGGGAGAGGGAGAAGCAGACTCTGCTGAGCAGGGAGCTTGACATGGGACTCAATCCCAGGACCCTGGGATCATGACCCGAGCCTAAGGCAGACACTTAACCAACTGAGCCACTCAGTCACCCTATTTATAATATTTAAATTAAGACATAAAATCACTAATATTTTGTTACTTCATATAATCTCCTTTAATTGGTAATCAATATGAAGCAGCAACTTCACTTATTTCTACAATTTTCATATCTCAATATGGAGAGGTATTACTTCTGTTGGATTTCTCCAAGTCTCCACAATATTAGAGCCTTGGTAGAAGCAGGAAGGTTCATCTGGGGACACATGTCAGTAGAAACTTGAGAAACATTTCCTTGAGGAATAACATCCTGCCTCTTTCATGGTGGGCCTCCTGTAGAGATTCATTAAGCGTGCAGTTAACAAAAGTGCATTAACAAAAGGAAGCCTCTTCTATTCAAATAGAAAAACTCAATGAATTTCCACCAGGGGATAGTTTTAAACATGAGACATAGATGAGTGCATTTTTTTAAATATTTAGAAAATTGCTTTATAAATCACTTTTTAATGTGACAAATTTCCTTGACATATTGAAAACTCAGCTACTTTTGTAAACCCAGACCTATAGTATTTGATGTCTACTTTTAAAAAGTGCAATAAATATTTTCCATATTCCTCAGGCTCATCACTATGAATTTTAAAAATTTTTCTAGGCTATGGTGGAGATGTCTTCAAGAGATTGTATTTGCCCTTAACTGGATGGCTTCATTTTATTTCTTATATTTTGTTTTGATATATTTTCCCTTTCCTCTATCACTGTCAGATTCACTGTCGCTTTTCACTGCCTCTGGTAAACCTGCCTATACCTTCTCTTTCCAATTTTTACTTTAAATATTCTGTATTTTGTAGTGACCTGCATTCATCTATCCATCTATGTGACCTATCAAGTATATATGTATATCAAGTATATATATATATATATATATATATATATATATATATATATATATGCATGTATATATATATGTATTTTGTATCACATCAAAATATTGATGCTTTATTTTTATATTTATAGCAAGAGTTTTCACATCTTTATATCATTACATTTATGAAATATAAATTGTTTTATATTTATAATTCATAAAACAAATTATTCATGAAACAAATTCAGTGAGACAAAAAGAATACATTTCCAATATAAAAATGTGTAAACATTTCAAAACTACAATAAAAACACAAATTAATTATATAGTAAATGATAAACAAGCACAATCATTTTAATCAAAAGTATTAGCCACTGCTGGCTTTCCCTATTTTGTTCTACTTTTGTTCCCAACAGTTCTGCCTGCTCTCAGCATTAACCGCATCAATGGCCCTCATCCAATGGTCTGCTGCAGTGTTCTTCTTCCCTGGCTGGATCACTCAGAACCACTACTTCTGTGAAGCTCTTCTGTCCAACATTTTAATTTCCCTCCCCACAACCTGAGAGAGATGACCCTAATTTCATCTTTCTTCTATGGAAAGAGCCACCTAGTTCAGAGGTACTGCTACAAGATCCAAGCAAAAGTCTTTCCATGGCAGTGAGCAAAATGAGAGAGGAGGTTGGGAGGAATTTGTGGCTGAATGACCCTGTAAAGAGGGTTGTGTTCTCAGGGACAGGGAAGAGGGACAAAAGTGGCAAAAGAACCAAAGTCTTCCACATCAAATCGAATGACTGAGGCCACTCATCAATATCTAAAATAAAGTTCTTGTGTACGCAAAAATACTGGCATTCTAAAATATTAGAATATTCAGTCCTGGTGTCATAATGTTATGGAAAGCAGATAACTGAAAATAATAAAGAATCATAGGACATGAACTGGATCCAGAGGTACTTTCCTATGAGCAAATTCATTAAGTTCAATGCTGACATCTCTTCTGCTAGCTTAAGACTTTTTGTTATTCATTTTCTGGTTCAGTATATGAATATGTCATATAACTGCTGAACGGAGAAGTGAAATATGACTATTACATAACATAATCTGAAAATACCATGTAAGAGTGAGGTTGTGTATGTTTTCCATTTTTCTGAGTAGATTTAAGTTCAAGAATAGGGAGGGCCACCAATTATGAAGCAGAGTTTCTGGTTTAAATTTATAAACAGTTATTAGTTATTACCTCCTCTTCTTTACTTAACACCCAGGAGATAAAATGGGTATAACTTCAGTTTGATTACAGAGCATAATCCTACTGCCAATGTGTTCCTTTACCTGCAGTTTACTTCTACCTCTTTCTCCATCTAAATGTCCTCGGTCTCCTTGAACTGATTATACATCTAGTCCAAAAATGGACAAATGTCTTATTTAAAATTTTGGCTAGGTCATTAAATCTTAAGGCTGAATCTCTACAGCCGAACGGTTGTAATTTTTCAGAACGTTGGCTCAATTCCAATCTTCTGGTTATCCACAAATTCCCAACAAAACACAACTAGATAATTTTCCATTTTGTAATTCGTTACTAGGGATGAGAAATGCCCAATCCCACTGCTCTTCAAGATTATAGAGAACAACACTGGCTACGCTTCATAATGTAATCTTTTTGCTCCAGGATAAATATGTACCATTTTATTTTATTTTTGAAATCTAGCACTTACAGAGAAAGGTGCACAAATTATACTATAGTTGATAATCATTGAAAAGTAAACACATCTGTGTAACTACTACCAGATTGAGAAATAAAATATTAGCAGCTTTCCAGAAGACAGCCTTAGGCCCATCCCAAGTGTTATCTCCTCAAAGATAAACATCATTCTGACTTCTATAACCATTTATTAGCTTTGCCCATTTTATTTTTACATAATAGAAATCACAGAGCATGTATTCCCTCATGTTTTTTTTTTTACTCAAATCTGTGTCTGTGAGATTCGTGCATATTATTGCAGTATTTGAGTTTAATTTGATAATATGATTAATATATAGAATAAGTATACCACAAATTATATCTCCTGTTCTACTCATAATGTACATTTGCATTATTTCCCCATTGGAATATTTACAAATAATGCTTCTCTGTGCAGATCCATCAATGATATATTTATGCTCATATGTTGAACACATACACAGAAGTGTACTGATTGGGTCATAGCATATGCATATATTAAAATTTAGAGCAAAAAACATTGGGGAGGGTATGTGCTATGGTGAGTGCTGTGAACTGTGTAAGACTGATGAATCACAGACCTGTACCTCTGAAACAAATAATACATTATATGTTAAAAAAAAAAAAAAAGAAGATAGTAGGAAGGGAAAAATGAAGGGGGCGGAAATCGGAAGGGGAGATGAACCTGAGATGGACTCTGAGAAATAAACTGAGGGTTCTACAGGGAAGGGGGGTGGGGGAATGGGTTAGCCTGGTGATGGGTATTAAAGAGAGCACATATTGAATGGAGCACTGGGTGTTATACGAAAACAATGAATCATGGAACACTACATTAAAAACTATGATGTAACGTATGGTGATTAACATAACATAATAAAATAAAATTTTAAAAACGGTTATACCAACTGGAATTTTCAAGTAACATTTTATGAGAGTTCCTATTGTGGGGAATGCATCTTCACCAATACACGGTGTTTTTAGTTTGTTTGTTTGTTTGTTTTTTGTGGGTTTTGTTTAGGTTTTTTATTTATATATTTGAAAGAGAGAGAATGAGTTGGGGTGGGAGAAGCAGACTCCCGGCTGAGCAGGGAGCCCAATGAGGGACTCAATCCCAGGACCCTGGGATCATGGCCTGAGCTGAAGGCAGACGCTTAACTGACTGAGCTACCCAGGCACCCTATACATGGTGTTTTTAAGTATTTTATTTTATTTTATTTTGCTAGTTTTGCTATTCTATTATTTAATTGGGTATATGTGGGGATATTTCCTTGTGCTTTTAATTTGCATTTGCCAAATAACAAAGTTGAATACATTCAAATATTTATTGTATATTTGAAAATATTTATTTGTGGAATGACTTTTAGTCCTTAACTCTGAATTATTTTATTTTTTTTCTTAATGACTGTAATGATCATCCTTATAAATGAATCCTTTGACAGACAAATGTATTACAAATATTTTCTCCTACTTTGTGGCATGTGTTCTGATCTTTTCAACATTGTTCTTTGATAAACAAGAAGTTTTAAAATTTTTAGCCAGAATTTCCAATCTTTTCATTGATAGCCAATTCTTTTCATGTTCAGTCTAAGAAATATCTGTCCACTGAAAGTTATGAATACAATTTCTTATGTTATCTTCTGGAAGTTGGGTATTGTTTTTGCATTATTATTGTTTGTTTAAGATTTATTTATTTATTTATTTGACAGAGAGGGAGAGAGAGAGCGAGAGGGAACACAAGCAGGGGGCAGTTGGAGAGGGAGAAGCAGGCTTCCTGTGGAGCAGGGAGCCCGATGCAGAACTCCATCCCAGGACCATGGAATCACAATCTGAGCCAAAGGCAGTCGCTTAACCAACTGAGCCACCCAGGCACCCCGCATTATTATTGTTCTATTTTTCATGTAAGTTAAAGAGCTATATTGGTTCACTTTGTGAAAGGTATAAAATAGGAACCATGATGATGATGATGATGATGATGATGATGATGATGATGATGATGATTCAGTTGTCCCAGCACCATTTATTAGGCCATTCTATTTTCATTGCAATGAAGCAACATCTCTGTCACATATGGAGTAACCATGTATGTTTTCTCATTTCTCTAAACTGTGTATTTGGATTCATGAGTCTATTTCTATCCTTGTGCCAATACCATATCATTGTGATTTCTGTTACTATATAAGTCTTGATACTTGGTACTGTAAATTCTCTAACTTTGTCTTGGCATTGGCTCTCCAAATTTCTTTTTTTTTTTTTTAAAGATTTTATTTATTTTTTTGACAGAGAGAGAGACAGCGAGGGAGGGAACACAAGCAGGGGGAGTGGGAGAGGGAGAAGCAGGCTTCCCGCCGAGCAGGGAGCCCGATGCAGGGCTCGATCCCAGGACCCCGGGATCATGACCCGAGCCGAAGGCAGACGCTTAACGACTGAGCCACCCAGGTGCCCCTGGCTCTCCAAATTTCTGTATAATTACTGGAATCAGCTTGTCAAGAGAAACTATTGCAATATTGATTGAAATTGCAGAGATCATTTAGGAATTGACATATTTACAATATGGCAACCTCCTATCAAGACTAGTAAATCTCAAAAAAAAAAAAAAAGACTAGTAAATCTCTTCATTTATTAGAGTCTGTTTAATTAGTCTCAAAAATTGTTGCAGTTCTCTGTATACACTCCACATGATTTTTAGTAGATTTATTGAGTATTTGATTTTGATTCAGCTATAAATGACATTGCCTTTAAATTCTATGTTCTTTCTTTCTTTTTCTTTCCTTTCTTCTTTCTTTCTTTCTTTCTTTCTTTCTTTCTTTCTTTCTTTCTTTC